>NW_024534152.1:0-25701 GCF_016097555.1 Gigantopelta aegis
TTTTTTTGCCTTTATATTTGCAATGCTGTGTTATTTTTCATCTGAATGTTGTTGTTTACAATATAATTAGGAGGTGAGGATTATGTCAATAAATTAACCAGTGGTGTAACTTTTAGGCCTGCAGAAAAGCAAGTGCTATTTCCCAAATTTAAAGAGGGAAAAATTCTCTATGAAAAAGTGTTATATTGTGAAGTTAAGGGACATAAATTTATGCTTTGTACAAGAACCAGGCATTCAATAGTCGTATAAGGGCAGTTACAGCTGTTGGTAATTATAGTGTTAGAATAAGAATGTGGACAGTCACTGTCAAAATTTACACAACTACTAATACTTTGAACCCTAGTAATGTTCCGAAGTTGCAGGAAATAACTCCATACAATACAACATGAAAATGCTATAGATGGAGAGCTGCTCAAAGATTCGCTATAAACAGATTTTATTAACTAATTTTATTGAGCACATGTTTCAAAAAGGTTGGAAGAAGAATATCTCAAGAAGACTACACTTTGTCTGATGATCATTCTAAAAAACGTTGTGGCTACATTAAAGTGATAGCAGTGCATTTAATAGTGTCAAATAAGAACAGCATCTGCATCTGAAAAGGAAATTTTAAGCCTGCTAATCATGGTTTTTTTCTTTTTTAATGGACTCTCAATGAATAAATCTGCTCCTCTACATTCCTGATTGACGACTTTCCAACTCAGCTTATATAGTGATGATTATGTCATTGATGTGAATGTCAGTGTTAGTCATGCTTCTGGCAATCAGTTTTTGTCAAGACTCACCATAGTTCTTACAGTACATGGGATTTATCCACTCCCTAAATGCTGTTATTGGCAGAAGAAGATTTTCTTTTGCTAAAAAGCACTAGCTTTTTTTTTTCCTTGCTAAAAAGATGAGTTCTATGATATAAGCACAACTAAACGTTTGGTGATTTATGTACAGTATCTAAACAAGAAATGAACTTAAGGTTCAAGTGGTCTCACAAACTACCTCTAGTGATGCCACTGCTATTTGCCTCAGCTGTTATTCAATTTTTTGAAGCTAAAATGTATCGCTTTCTAAAGTAGTAATGTTAACAACTAATGGTGCTGCTGTCATGCTGGGACATAACAATGGTGTTCATGTACACCTCAAAATGTAGGCACCTCAAATGATAGAGTATTACTGCATAGCTCATATCAAGAGGCATTAGCATGAGCCAAGCTTACAAGTTTGCCAACTTCTTTGTTCCTTACAAAGTGTAATATGAGCAACTTATATAGCTACTTTTCTCATTCTAGTCTTAGAATGGGAGAGACTTAAAAGTTTTTCATGTCCTTGATAAAAAGGTTTGTGAAATTACAAAAAAAGTTGTGATGATTTCGATGGCTTAGTAGGCTACAAGCTGTTAAGCAGTGATTAATGCTTATGAAGCACTGGTTACGTACTTTGAAATGAATCAAACAGGGAAGAGGCTGCAGAAGGGTTAGCTAAACAATTGAAGTCTTACAGATTTGCTTTAACTATACATGTGCTGTGTGATATTCTTAGCACTCTTTGTCACCTCAACAAAATATTTCAAACAATCTGATATCATGCTAGTAATGACTCACATATGATTTTGATGTCACAAAATAGAAATACCCCAACATGGATGGATATCTGATGATTTCATCAGAAAAGCTGGTAGCAGTTGTTTTTCATTGCTTGAACCAAGTTAGCACAAAACCTGAAGTGTTCAGTGTCATGTTAAAAAAAAAAAAATTAGTTATCTATCATGCTCGTGGTGTACAAAAATGGAATGACGGTCAGTGTGACTTTCATCCTCAAAAAGTTTGTAGCTGCAGTAATTATAAGAAAACTTCAGTAAATTGTGTTGGCAAACCATATGAAAACAAACACATATTAACTTGTCCATTTCATAGCTTAGCTTATGAAGTGGAATGCTACAAATATGCAGCCCAGTCACAGTCATTACTGCATCCAGTTTAAAGCAGAGGACATGTGACTCTTTTTACAGATTTCCTTCAACAAAAGAAAATGTCCTGTAAGTCCTGTAAGTCTTTTAAACTTGTCTTTTTCAAAGATCACCAGTAGGATTGCACACAAAAAAACACTAATAATTATGGTTTATCTTCAATGCTATATTATCTAATTTTAGAAACACAAAATTATCCTCTAATATTTCATTTGAGATGTAGCAGTAGCAAACACAGAAGTAGTGATCATGTTTTCTCACCACTTTATTTACTACTGTTTATAACTTCAGATAGATGTCTCTTCAATCAATAGATATCTGTTCAATATGGGACGAACACCGTTTGTATCAAAATTAGAAATTATCATGACACATTAATAAGTCCATTATTAATAACTTTTGATTTACTTCTTATTTATTGAATAGAATCAAGATATCCTGATAGTCTAAACTGATATCCATTTCAGATCTCTTTTTAACCTTGCTGTGCGTGGGTGCATAGCGAGGGTTACTGTAGTCTGTAAGTGTGTGTGTGTGTGTGTTCTGTTACCCAGGCAAATGGCTTTGAACTGCTTTAACTCGGCAAATACAGCACTGGTAGCCACCAAACTATAGTGGATGGTAGCAAAACTTCTGTACTTCTTAAGAATACTGCCAAAAGGAGTGTCAAATGAATAAAAAGCTTAAAAGTCTGAAAAAACTTTGAAAAAAAGCACAGCTTTCAGTGAAGACTCGAAAATTAATAAAAACCTCCCACATACAGCTTAGGCCACTCCAATTAGATTCATTGTTTCCCGTTTCCTGCCCGCATACTGCTGCTTCTGAATGAAGCTAGATTTAATTATTTCTGAGGTGACAATGGCGTTGGTTAACACGTGTGTTCTGGCTGCTGAAACGAAACGTATTTTGTTGAATTGGACTATCTCACGGTGGAGGATGAAGAGCACAGTATTAGTGATTTTTTATGAACACAGTAAAAGCCTAGGATATTCATTGCATTGCACACCGCCTCTCTCTTGCTACTAGCCAAGCATCTAAAGAAATTCCCTACTTACAGAGATACAAGAGGGTACTAGTTCCATTACTCCTACTTTAGTCACTCTTCAGTTAGGTTAGACAGGCTTCGAGAAATTCAAAATGTTCTAGACAGCCCTGTTCTAAAATACAGCAACTCTACAATGTTCGCTGGCTCAGTTTACATATTGCTGTGTCTGCTGTTCAACTTGCACTTCCTGTACTTATAAGTTTTTTGGACAACGAAGTCAGTCAATTTGATGATTCTATAGCTAAAGGACTTATTAAGCAACTATCAACCTACCAGTTTATTGCCCAAACGAACCTTCTGTGTGACATACTCGATATAATTACAAGGCTAATAAGATCTTTCAAGGAACAAATATTGATTTTTCTATTATACAGCCAATGGTGAACTCTGCCATACGAGCATTAAAAACACTACAAAGTAGTCCTGGTCCTCATCTTTACTTGTTTCTTGGAAGAATTGGCAGCGATGAAGGTGAAATTATCTACAAGTAACAGACAATAGAAGTCAACTCAAAAGCAAAAGGAGAGTTTTGAGCAGGTAAATTTTTCTTTTATTGATGAGCTAATGAAAACCTCAAAACCAGATTTCCCAAGTAGAGCTGATGACAGCATGAAAATATTAGACCTATAAAACCTACCTGAAAAAGATGCTGAATTGATAATTATGGAGACAACAAGTTAGCTGTGTTGCTACGATACTATAGTACACAAAATCGGACACAGGATCATAGGTCAACCGAGAATCAACATTCTATAGCGCAATTTGATATGACTACATGTCAATCTGAGTGGATAACCCTGAGGGTTTTAGCACAAGCAAATATAGGGATCTTTCAATGAAAGATTTTTGGAAAGTGATTGTATCAAACACAGTAGCACTTTTCCTGAGTTTATTAAACTAGTTGCTGCTATACTTGTAATACCTGTTTCCACTGTAGACTGCGAACGAGGATTTAGCACTCAAAATCGTATCAAGACCAAGCTTTGCAATAGACTTACAACTAATCGACTTGATCAGTTAATGAGAATTAAAATGGGAAGGTCCTCCAATAAGTCATTTGACTTCACAAAGGCTTTGGATGTTTGGACTCAGAAGAAACCAAGAAAAATTTTTACTTGACATGTACTACTTCAATATTTATTGACTTATTGTTATTTTTACACACACATGTAACATGACATTATAACCTCAGTACTATTTTATTTAAACAAAATGGCTTGATTTTAAAATTAGGGTTCCACCAATATAAGTATTGGTATCATATCGGGGCCGATATTACTTGTATCGGGTACTATCGGTATCGAATTGATGAGAACAACAGATTATTATTATTATTTATAATATTATTATTATTATTAACCACAGCGCACGTGCACTTTTGCACATCCGGCCACGCCCTATTTCAATTATTGGTTTTGTATAAGTAAAATGGCAGCTGCTCGTAGAAAGAGTTTGGTCTGGCAACACTTCACTATACCAGCCACGGATGATGCCAAAGCCATTTGTAATCACTGTGGAGACAGTCTATCTAGGGGTGGAAAGAACAAAAAAGCATTCAACACTATTAACCTTCATAAACACCTTGAGACTCTACCATCCTATACTTTTTACCCAGCTGCTGAAAGACGAAAAGGAACCAGTCGCTGCTAAGTCTTCAGGAGAATGTATCTCTCACCAACCAACTCTTAAAGAGGTACTGGATGCTAAGAGACCCTATGAGTTTGATCATCCAAATGCTCGAAAAATACATAAGGCTGTGGGAGAAATGATAGTACTAGAACATGAGCCATTCAGCATTGTATCCTGACAGAATCTCGTAATCGTCTTTCACTTGATAAACTAGATAAACTGTTATTTCTGCACCACAATTTAAAGCTTGTTAATTATGATTATTAGTTAACACTACTTTTGTACTAACATTGTTTTATGCAATGAATCATTTTTTCATGATCTTATGTTACTGGTAAGATGTCGTGGTATCCGAATCGGTATTGGTATCTGATTAAAATGTTATATTAAAATCGGTATCGAAATAATCGGTAATTTTTAGTATCGGTGGAACCCTATTTAAAATCAAGTCCCATGCATGGACCCATGTACTTTAGTCCCTGGCTCAAACACTGTTCCATTATGTTTGGTATTTAAATGGTACTATCAAATATGGAGGATACTCCCATTGTACACTATTTGCCAATTTCACACTCAGAAGTCGCAGGAAGTTAGCTCAGTGAAATTACGTCATTGGAATGTTGTGTATTAAATTATTGCAGGTAGAAGTAAAGCACATGCCACGCATTTTCCCTCGCGATACTGCGCCATTTTTTTTAGTTAGTAGTTCACTGTTTCTTACCCATTTTAATCAGTAATGCCTAAAAGGAAAGCGAATAAATAGTACTGTCAAGAAGATAATATATAATGTATACGACTACTTCGAGAACGAGAGTAAAAGGTAAAGTGTTATGAAATTGGAGAAGAAGACGGCTGAAGCACTGGTATTGTAAGCGAACTGTTGAAAGAGTTATTGCGAAAAGAGGAGATTAGATCAGACTTAGATAAGACTTCGTACCAGCTGAATGAGTCTTCTCCACTGCCGGCCTTACAATAAATCAACAGAGATGTAGTCTTAAACCCAAAAAAAGTGGATATGCTGATTTTTCTGAATAAATTTGCCTAAATCTAGATAATATTTTTTGATACTAATTAATTCACTTTCAAACACGAGTTTTTTTTTAGAAGTGATTGAACATTTATTTCTGATCATGTTTTACTTAATTAAGTGATTTAAGTGTTTACATAATGACAGGATATCGGATACTCTATCTAATAATTTTACCAGATATCTGGATTGATAAAACCAGTATCTGTTTCAGCACTAATATTTAGTGCACTGAAGTGTAAAGAAACACATGCTCATTTCATTGACTTCCAAGCAGCTGCGACATTAAAATCTTTTTTCACATGTACTAATGATGAAGTTTTGAAGAATCATTAATTCATATTAATGGTACTTAAGTGAATATTGAAAAATTTAATTTAGTAAAATTCAAGCAGCAATATAACTTATCATTTTCAGTCCTATATTTTAACCCATTTTGTGATAAGTCACTATACAATTAATACTCTAGTACTGGCCATCCTAACTTCAATATTACGATGTCATAGGGTCAGGGTATAATGTTCTAATATTGTCAAACCCACAAGTCCATAAACATAATATTTACACTTGACTTTATGACTTAGCAGAACATTAAAAGTTTATGAGGTTTTTTGTTAGTAACACTCTATCAACAATGTACTGAGTAGTATTGTATTACTGCAGTGTAACAAGATTTACTGAATTTATTAGGAAATATTGCTTTAATTAAGGTATTGACCACTCAGAAGTTATGACACTTATTCTGATGATAAATTGACAAATGGTAACAAAAAAGTGTGATGTGGAGTCATTTTGATTTTCAGATCAATGAGGTAGGTAGATAAAGAGTCTAGATTTCTCTTATCTGTAAGCTATGCCTTCAAAACTGACTGTTTGGTAGTATGAGTAACTTGTACAAACACACCTTCATATTAATCATCAACCAATACAAAGATTTACAGCCAATGTCTTCTTCACAATAAAGAGGTAAAAACCTAAATTGGATGTGGATTAATTCAATGAACTTCCAGTGTAGTAAACCTCTGAAGGCAGGGGATGACAAGAACAGCACCCAATATAGAGTGAGTACATTAACAAAAGTTAACTTATGTCATTATCATTATATAAAACTGTACACAGTTTTTGTTGGTATTGTTGCCCAAAATAAAAGTCAGTCAAACGAAAGTATCAATCAAACTATATCATACAGACAGTAAACCATTGAAAAAACACGATAACATCAATGGGAAAGTCCACAAACTAATTTACTTGAAACATGTCAAGTCAAAATGTGGAGTTCAATACTGTAAGAACAAACAAACACATGTTTTGTACATAGCACTACTATGCATTTTAAAATAACCACATTACGAGGTGTTTGTCATTATGAATAAATGACTTATAACAACAACAAATCAAAAGTATAGGCGAAAGAAAAAATGATAAAAAGGGGGGAACTGACATTAAAGAGAGACTAAGCTTTTTCTAAAAAAAAGAAGAAAAAGTATTTAGATATATAATAGATAACAGTTGATAATAATGGACTATATCAAGACATAGTAGGTCATACTGAGTAGTGAGTGATTAGTAATTTTTGTTGTATCTTATACAACAACGAGAATAAAACAGTGCAAGTGGACATAACATATTATAAAATAGAAGGTATCATGAACTAGCAGTCTTAGAGATGCGATGAGAATGACCTTTGGCAAGAAAGTAGACATACACTATACACTCTGTCCAATTTGAGTTTGACCACTGACCTGTGTTATATTTTTGGCACAGTGGATCACAATGGAGAAGGAACTAAAGTTAATTATTTAGCAAGTTAATTAACTATTTCTGCTTCATGTAATATGTGAGCAACCTCACTAAACACTTGTTAGTTGCTAGAACAGTAGTTCATAGTGATTGAATCAGTATCTATCACTATAAAAGGACATTATATGACATTTACACTTGAAAACTGAACATTACTTCGGATGAGTGTCCTCCCAACATAAGCATGCGAGACATAGATTTGCTAACAAATGGAGCTGAGTTATCCCCACTGAGGTTGACAGAAAAGATTTTGTTTGACACTTACAATGAGTTAAGTCAGTAAATGTCATCGCAAAAGTCACAATCACTCAATAATTGTAAAGCTTCTGGGTATATAATTGGTCATGGTGGATAAGGCCCACAATGCTGGCAATTAAATCGGTAAGATACGTAAGTAGTGGTATGATTTGTAATCTCATTAAGATTTTTTGTAAGGCCTATGTTGAATTATTCAGGTATTCAATTCACAAAATGATTTACATAGTCACAACATTACAGGTATTTTTACTGGTGGTGATGACGAAATCAGTCTCTGTTTGTTTGTGCTCAAAGGACTTTTCACGAATTGACAGTAGGACTAACTCAGTGAGGATGGATTGCCTGTTTGAGCACTTCATGGAAATAGTTCCATTAAGAAGATATATGATACTAACACCATTTTATGAAACTCTGATTGCTTGAAGAAATAGTGTGTGATGATTCAGCAACATGAAATGAAATGGGATTTGACAAAGCAGCCACATTTTCTGGGAGACACATTAGTGTTCAAGCCTTTTTAAAAAAGGAATTCACCTCAATTTCTGTACACTTCCCCTGCCATTTTTTACAACTTGCTTGTGATCAAGCCGCTAACAGTACCCCCTACCCATAGTATCAAACATGCTTCCACCACACTTGCTACACTATGGAAGTACTTTCATTATTCACACAAAACGCGCTGAATCTCTAAGGTAGGTCCAAACGAGTACTTGACATGCCAGAGTTGAAGCCCTCTGATATGCATTGGTTGCTCATGAACGTTGTGTTAAAGCTGTTAAGAAAACTATTCTGCTATTGTCATTGCTCTCAACAACATATATGATGAAACACCTGAGCCAAAAGCAATTGGGAATAAGTAGAGCTTTGAGTAAGAAGTCCACAAACACAGGGCAATGTTTCTCCTTGACTAGTGTTGCCACAGGTTGCCAAACTTAGCAAAACTCTTTAAAACTGAAAAGCTGGACCTTAACATCATATGCTCTCTTGTATTTCTATAAGATGACTTTGACACTGAGGCAGTTAAGTATGCAGTTACAAGTGATGTCTTGCGATCTTTCCCAATTAATTCAGAGGACACTCTCCACATTTCACTTCAGTGATAGATTTCTAAAGGGAGTTTTCAGACTCAAAAAGATCTGTAATACCAGGAAGTCTGTAGTTCGCTTCACTGATATTGGTGATGCTGTCTACAAACGCAGTTAGTGAAAGATCTTCAGCTCCTTACGTCGGGAATAGTTTATGGTGCTATATGTGCATTTTTTCATAAACTCTTACTGATTCTCTGTCATTAATAGACATTGGCAATTGATTTTGTCAATGGATTCCAAACATAGAGAATCCATCTTTGGAAAATTTTCACTTATGATAATTAATCAAGTTAATTAATCTGTTCCACCCCATTAATAACTAGCCACGCCGTACGTATTCCACCCATTACCTCTGCACATAGAAATTGCTTCCTACCACCTTTGCTCTAGATGGTGAAGAGTAGATTTAAAGAAAGCTCTGATTACAACTGAAGTTTGTACTGAATGGACTACATTTCGTCATTATCTAGCCAAACAACCAAAAAAAGACATTGCATCACAACTGAAAAACCTTTTAAGAATGAAATGTTCAAAAACAATATTCCCTCATTAGAATACTCAGGGCCAATGCTTGTATGAACAATTCCAGTTGGGACAGCATCATTGGAACGAGCTTCTTTTCGCAATGAAAATGATCAAAAGCGTTTGAGAAATTGATTGGTGAAAAAAGTCTTTCTTACTTGATGAAAATTGTAATCAAATTAAAACAAAAACTATCTGATGATTTAGACAATTGTAGCGTATGGACCAGAAAACCTAGGAAAATTGTTGTATAGAAATATTGTACATTTCATGTTATCATATATTGTGTCATTTAAAGCTTTTAGAAAGACTTTGAATTGTAAAATAGAATTCTCAAATATCCAAGTGGGGGGTACCCCAAACCCAGCCCTGCCCCTGTGGTACCTCCCCTCAGCATCACCATGCCTAGTCATGTCGATGTTAGTGTGGACATCCGTATATAAGGCATAATGAAATAAGAGACTCTGACCTTAGAAGAGCCACATATGCCGGGAATGTAAGGTAAGGTATTTTTCCTCTTACTATTGTCTGTTTAATTAATTTTATTGGGTTTACGTGTTAACATCATGATTCATACAAACCCACCACATTTCCTCTCATGAAAAGGAAGAGACTGAGTATCAACAACAAGGAGGTTGTTGTGAATGGCTATGACTATATTTTGAGGAACAAGCAGGCTTAAATGCAATTAAGGATCCTTGAAACCAACCTCTGATGCCAGAGGACTTTCATATACCAACTCAAGAGACTTATGGAAGAGAAAGTTGACAATGGTGAGCTGAAAGTAATTGATTGGTATGACAAGCATGGTACGAAATCAAGATGAAATTATCATCAATCATTTAAGAAATGGTGGAATTATCTAAATACGAAGTGAAGACAGTGAGATTTAAGAGGAGATATCAACAGATTTGGAAGATGAAATGTTGGAGAGGAAGAACATTGACAATGACGAGAGATATGACCCATTTAACGATTGAACATAATATTAATTAAGGAATATCATAGTTAATTAATTATTCATAAGTGGTCACTTATTAGAAGTCTGTTTTTGAAAATCACGTGTAAGCACCTACCCCTTTCAAATTCCAAATGAACTGTAAGTGCCAGTGGCACTTACTCAAGGAACATGGTATGATCAAATCTTAGTCAACATTACAATCTATCTGATGATGGTGGGGGGGGGGGGGGGGGGGGGGGGGGGGGGGGGGGTCATTTAGTGACCAAGTATATGTTTTCATTGTTGCAAGTTTATATTATTTCGTTTTGACAGGAATTGATATAATGTTTGCTGTTTAAGTGTAAAACAGAAGCATATCAGTATTGTGAAAGTCTAGGACTATAAAACATGACCTTTTGGTGTTAAGTGTGAAACTAAAGCCATATCAGTATTTGGGCTATAAAAACATGACCTTTTGGTGTTGGTTTAAGCATAGATAGTCTACTCTACTATCTATGGGTGTAAGCTACAAGTAAGCAATTTTTTGATAGAATAAGTAAATATATCTGACAGACATTGTAACTATTGACCAGTTAGTTGTTATATTGGTTGAGTTACTTTGGCAGCATTATCATTTGGTTAGTACTAATTTATACATTATACAAAACTATAATACCTCAGCAGACATTCAAAAAGACTTCACATGTAAGATATGATTGTGATATCCCAATATTATTCCCATAACAGCCGCATATTGAAAATGGTATATCACGCAATACTAACCACACTTAGATAAAGGAAACACGTGAACAAGTATAAAAAATATATATATATTATATAAAAATTAAAAAACAAGGGCTATACTGAGTAATAAATACCATGGAGAGTATGCTATGTTGCCATTTTTTATGACTTTGGAAAGGCTTGTCATTTTAGCAATATCCTAATTTGCCCAAATATAACAATGTATGGTGAAATTTACCAAACTTCAGGTATCAATTTGATACTTGAAAATTACTAATTTTAGAAACATTCTTCTATTTTAAATAACGAACCTAAAAACAGCTTTTTCCAAAAATTCCCTGGTTCATTTCTAGTTAGCCTTTGTTTGCTAGCTTACCCTTTGGACACACTTCTCTTTGGAATCCTTTACAATATAGCACTTTTTAACATCTCCGAACTTAGAAAGAAATTGCACTAATCTCTTCGTGTTACCTACGTAAATTAAATTATATCATTTATCACAAAACGTATAACAACATACATATAACTAATATTCCCAACGAATAACTTTAACCCGCTCTCCTTATCATGTTCTTTGCTATCTGTTTTTGTTTGCTGATTCAAAAAAAAAAACGCTTACAACCTTCCTCTGCCATATTATTGTCACATGGCGGAACTGAAACACGTGTATTGATGGGAGGAGCTTTCTATTAATCCGTTCATGAAATTTTTGAAAATGTAATTATCAATCTCTATATCTTCTAGAAGTGGTCAGACCTCTAGTTATTTATCTGCCTCTTGCTGTGCCTTATAGAGAAGAAATGCTATCCACTTACTCCACCCTAGTCATGTTCATCACGATGTTTCTTCATGGGATTGTGAACGCATCCATTCGACTGTTACTGTACTGATATTGATTGGTCAGTGTAAACACTACTAACACGGCATTATTAAGCCATATCTTCCAACATGTCTAAATAGGAATCTCCCATATGAAAGATTGCCCCGATCCTACAATATGTGAACAGGGGAGCCGAATAGTAAGAACATAGCTCTTGCCTTCGGATTGACTATTGGCGCGGGACTTGCCACGACTATTGGCGCCTTGATACCATTCATACCTTGTATACGACGTTTCTGACACAAAGTATTAGCAGCAGCATTAGCATTACATTAGCAGCTGGAGTTATGATTCATGTTTCTTATACAGAGATATATGATAAATCAAGACTATTTTTGTTGGTAACTGTTGCACATTATGATTTAGTTACTGCGGCTTGTTTCTTTCGTCGGGATAATATTGACAGTCTTATTGGACCTCATAGTACGATCCTTAGAGAAAATAGATTGTGGCTGCTCGTATGCAAATTGTAAAGAGATATGTCAGCTTAGACGAGAGACACTTATATCTCAACACAATGATACTGTTACTCAAGATATTCCAATGGACACTGTTAATCAAGTACAAGCAAGCAATGTGTCTTCGTTACAAATGGTTGGCCTCTTTCATACACAACGTTCAGATCAAGGCAGTTTTATTAGACACAGTTTTTGATCAGCGATTCAGTACCATCTTAGTAATAATCTCCTACAATACCCAACAATAATAATAACATCAATACAGACCTATCATTACCTGATCAGACTCACATCTTGAACGAGGGTCAGTGTACATACCATATCATACCTGTCTTGTATATATTACCTGTACATGTATGCATTTATTGTCTAAATAGTTGAGTGCTAAGGTCAGTATTTGTAATGACTAGCACATGCTTTTTTCAAAATAGACACCTTTAATAATGAACCTTCTGACCTTACAAGTCTTAGGTGTTATGATACCTGTCATTGATAGGTTTTTAAAAATATTATTTCCTTCTTGGACTAATACGTATATACATTGTAAAGGCAAAATGTGTGTTGATATTATAGTTTCAATATAATGAACCTTGTGCCAAGATTTTACTATCTATATATAACTTATTTTCATAACTGTATCATGTTTTCTAACAACCAGTCCTGTGAACCCTTAGAGGTGGATACAAGTAATGTTCTCACAATGTATGCCATTAAAGGTTTCTTTGTAATTACAAAACAATTCATCAACAAAGCCATTTGTGTCCTCAATAAAGTACTGAACTTTATCTCCATATCACTAGATCTCTATCAGCTGGTTCTAATGCTATATCCCTGACAACTATAACCTTGGTGATGCAAGTATACAAGACCTGCTCTCAAATACAGTATTCATAGAATGCACACAGTAGCTGAATTAGCATCCAATAACATGGAAGCTATATCTCACTTAGTATATCATTAATGAATGAGAATGAAGATGGTCCTCTCTCTTAATCCTTCATTACGTACTCAATCATATCCTAATGTGATCTCAATTCAAGAATATCGCTCCTTCTTTGCAGCGGAGAACTTCATATGAGGAAATGGTTGAACAATTGAGTGAATTATTGTTTATCTTAGGGTACACTTTTTACAAATATCTGGTCATTCTGGTCCTCAAGATAATACTCAGTAGTAATGAATCTCTCTATCATTCATCCCCTAAAATATAGAAATATCTTCCAAACTTCAAAATATCAATTACATTACATGTAGTATTAACTCAAAAATATTTTAATTTCTGTATGGTATTGATTTTTAAAGTGTGTTAATCTAGCTTATAAATTTTAGCTGGTATCCGTCATAGTGAGATGGTACACGAGAAGGGTCTAGCTTGATAGACTCTCTTGTAACTTGTTAGAAAAGCTGATAATTATAACTAATCACTAGTTTCTTATTTTGAGGCACTCAAAAATATTATAATATGTTTATATGAAAAAACATGTCATTTCTATAGCTTTCTAGTTAAACTATTTTGTACTTATATATTCTAAACATACTTTATTGGCGAGCCTTCTTCAGCAATATTCCGAAGGTTAAGAAACGTTCATCATAATCATTGCCCAATATAAAAAAACCTCAAGAATAAAATATACTGCTATATAAAGTTTTTTTTCCTTATATGTATGGTTGATGCATACTTAATAAATCTTATTGCTATGCCAAATTCTATTAAACTGCATGCGTGTGCTCTGATTATCAATGCTCTTAGCAACCAATAAATTTAATTGTCATATTAGTTATGTAATACCTTTAAATGGTTTTGTTTTATTCTCAGCAGGAAGACACTCGAACAGAAGGAATGGAACAGTTTAGAATGGTTACTGATATTGTAAATCCTGATGTCAATAAATTAAGACGTATGGGGATTATTGACTGGATTGGCTATTGCTATACATAATTTTCCTGAGGGACTAGCGACATTTGTTGCCACTCTCTCTGACCCTTCATTAGGTGAGTTCATTAAATAATGTGACCATTTTGTACTTTATATGCCTTTCTTTGTCATGTTGTCCTATTATAAAAGACTTATTATAGAATATAGTACAATTATATTTAGGAGTAATACTAGTTGCTTTGTTGTATAGCACTAAATTTTTGAGTGACAATATTTTGTGATTTGCCTTTCACGAACCATTTTGCAAAATAAGATTTGCAGATGAACTAATACATTTAGTATTTAGTTACTAATGTATACAGATAGTATTAAAGTTGAAATATATATTTGCAAAACATTACATTGACAGGTAAATGGGTTACCCACAAAGAGTATTAAGCACTAAATCTTTATTGTTATTTATTAATCTTTTTTCTATCATAGGTGGTGCGTTAGCTTTACATAGCTCTACATAACATTCCTGAAGGCATCTGTGTAGCAATGCCTGTTTACTATCTACTGAAGTAGATTGAAAGCTTTCTTTTTGGGCATTTCTCTCAGGGATTTTCTGAACCATTTGGTAAGTAATTCATTGCTTTGCACAACAAATGCATTAAGCCAGCTTGTATTCTAATTAATGGCCATAAACTTTTTACTCTCATCAGACCCACAGTAATTTTTGTTATTTTTGAAGTGGTGTTTGTTACATTAACTGTCAAGAAGTTAGGCTTCTGAAAAAACAGTTGATGTTTAGACTCTGTCTATGTCTAGAAATACAATATCTTGTATATCAACACTGTGAACTACTTACTTGTAAGCCTTCTGTCTGTCTAGTAATACCACAATGTTTCTACACAGTTTAGGAGATGTAGTTTAGTTATATTATTAGCTTTCTGTAATACATGTGGATTAAGGTATCCCCTTTGGTCAGTTGTCAATTTTTGTTATTGGTTTATGTTGAATGTTAGAAGGCAAGAAGCAACCAACTTCCTGAAGCTTCAGATCTTTTTTAGGGTATATTAAGAATCACACTTATTATAGTACTTTTAAGAAAAGTCTAGATTTAGTTTAATTATCATATTTGGTGTAATTTATTTGTTTCTTTCAGTTCTGACATGATATTAGTGAACATTAAAGCATTCAAAACAAGTGACCCAAAACAATTATAGTACTGTCCTTATTTACTTACATTCCAACTAGTAAATGATTGAAACAAATTAGGGAACAGAAACTGAAGAATTATTGAGCAATACTATCATGTATTTTGATGGTGTTACTCATAATTGTCCAAGTTTGTGAATCCTTTTCTCTATACAATAGTATAGGCTTATAAACTGATATAATGTATAATAAATCCAATATAAATTAGCCAGTATATCATTTTTAGAGTAACAAACAGCTATACAAAAAAAAATTTTTTGATGTCAAGCAATATTGCAAAACTGTTTTAACATAATTTTTTATAAACATAATTATGTTTTTAATTTATATTTAGCTAACTAACTTTTGGAAAGTTGTTCATCAACTTCAGTCTTGTTTAATTTAGTACAGATGCTTATGTAGTACTATTATTACATGTACATCTCCAGTATGGCACCATTAAATTTAAACAATGCTTTTAAACAATGCATCATTTTGTTCTGTACAGGTGCTCTTTTAGGTTGGCTAGTTCTACAACGACTATTTGGTCCACTTGTCTATGGCATATCATTTGGTCTCATTTCTGGTATGATGATATATATTTCACTAAAGGAGATCTTACCAATGGCACATAAATTTGATAGTACTAAAGGATACTGGTTACTATTTTTTCTAGTTATTGGAATGTTTTAATGGCTGTAAGTTTAGTACTATTTGCTTATTAACAATACTTGGTCAATCTCTACATTTATTAAAATTGTTTGTATTTATGTCAATTTCAGTCACAAATTCTTTTATTTATGTCATCTTTATAATATTTATCTAACTATTATTTTTCATCTGTGTAAATTATTTGTTAATAGTTATTACTGTTATATTATTACTTATCATTTTCTCATTACTTATCATTGTCGTGTTTACCACTGGCCTCAGTCAAACATGCTCATATTAACATTATTATTATTATTCCTTTAATTTTCCAGTTAATCTCTTATAAAGTAGTGGTATTTATTAAATCTTTGTCAATGTAATATCTTTCTTTTACAACCACTATATAGTTGGCCATTCCAGAAATACAGGATTGTTCTTGTCATAATTGGAATTATGCAAATTAACAGCACTCATACATGATTAAACAATTTGTAAAAAATTGTTAGTTAGATAATTGATTGTCCAGTGTGCATCAAAGCTGTGAATATTTAATGTTGTAGACTACAATTTAAACCACCTCAAGTACAACCTTGCTAAGTTATTAGTAAATCAATGGAGACACCTTAGGTAGAAATATATCTCATGTGTCCATTATAGATCTAGATCAACCTTAACTTTACACTTAACCTTAATTGCAAGTAATTAGGACACATGTACCCTGAGGCACTAAAAGAACAAAGATATTTCTCCACTTTTCATTCAGTTTTAAATAACTATATTTTTACATCTGACCTAAATATAGAATATTGTATTATTTGGTTAGTAGTTTTGGGATTCAATACAGTTAACTACATTATTCCATAAATTGAGAGAATGTATAACTGGATGGACCTTTACTTCAATAAACTTAGTTTGTTTGTCTGCTTCTCTTCAAAATATGTTTAGTTATCATAGTCTAATGAAAGGAAATTAATTCTTAATTCAGCAAACTTTAAACACTCGATTGAGTCTCTTGCTTCAGGCATACAATATCCATGCTTTCACACATAGTACTTACTTGAGAGGTCACATAGTGTCTCAGTCCGTACTAGAGACTCTTGGTATAGGTCTGCTAAATACAGACAAGAATATCTCATTAGTTTAAGAAACAATTATTGGTACGACTGGATTCTCTATTCAATAATTGCTCATAAACAATTTTAATCACAACTTTTCACAGTAAGTACAAAGTTATAATACAGACATCTTGCTACACAAGGCCATTGGTGACAATACCCCTGTGGCACAATATCTGAATCACTTAATAACATCACTGATATATAAATTGTCTAGATCTATGGCTACAATATTATGTAGAGATGATGCAATTGTAATTGCCATCCATAATTGTGTAATTCATTAGAGTGTTTATATCATGTAATAGTCATCTGTAACAGGTGGCAAACTTTCTCAAAATGTTGATTTGGACTTTGATTGGGTATTGGTGACAAATGGTGACTGAGCCTGTCCTTATGTTAACACTGAATCATGCTCAAGTAAATTATACTAATTCATTTTTTAAAACATATATTTCGTAATTTTATTATGTAGCCAAGCACATTTTAAGTTGTGGTTGCATCTCAAGAATCAACATTATATGCTATATTTGCTTATAAATGTAATCTTTTTCATTGACAACCACAATGCAGTGTCATTGACTATAGTGTTGGACAAAGCATTGTAATGAAATCACTTGAAAACTTTTTTTATGAAAATTAATTATCTGTATAAGTCCCTGTAATAGAGTTATTATTTTTTGTGCTCAAAAATGTTATTAACATCTGTAAAACCTAAAGAGATCATTACGTAATAATTACATTATATATGTACTAGTACAACAAGGGAATGTTCTAATCAAAAACTTTAATGCAATATTTTAAGAGAGTGATACCACTGTTATTTACTATATATAACTCTAACTTCATTAACATTTCAAGTGATTCATTACTGTGAACTAATTCTCAATTTAATTTATAGTATAGCAAGGGTGGAATGACATTTCATGTCTGGATCACTAAAAATGTAATAATAATAGTGTAATTATCCTATAATAGTGACCACTTATTTGCATTGCAGTAGGACATATATGTAATCATACATTGCTGGCTGGTGGTCTTGATATCATCTCTACATTGCTTTCTAAATGCACTTTACTATTGTTTTTACTTTTGTGAATGACACCAATTGATTACCAATAGAAAAATTGATTCGCGCAGTAAGGCAGCCATGTCTACACTATGTATCAGTGAAAAATGGGTAAGAAGACAATTAGAATAAAAGAAAGAAATGCAGAACTGTAATATCGTTCATGTCTTCCATCAAAAATAAAAATTTAACGTTAACTAAATTTATATAACTGTCTGCTTTCATATGTATTCAACTATTTTAGCTGGATCATAACCTGAAGTACTTACTGATCCTACAAATACTCCTGTAATGAAAAAAATATGATCCAATGTCTCACCACTCCAGTCTAAACCCAATCTTTTACAAAGACATCTTTACAATGACAGAAGGAATCGTAACAACTCCAGTCCTCCCTCTATACATCATTCTACTACAACTATTTACATTGATATGTAAAAGCATTATTGATAACACAAAGGTAAGCATAATTATGTTGTTGATGATGATGATGATGGTGTGGTACTGAATTGTTGCAGTACATTTTTGAGGGAAGTGTAGTTTTCACTAGGTAGTTGAAATACTTGTGGAGGATATGAATATAGATGTGAGCTACTAGTAACCAGGACAAACAACCTTATCAACTACATCACTACAACAGCCCTGAAAATATATTTGATCACAAACAACATTCATTGTTATAATATGTTGTGATAGAGAAGACATATGGACATCCAAAATAAGTGAGATTGAGTGCCACACATAACCTTGAAATTATATAAATGATGACAGTATTTTATTTAATTAATAAAGCATTACTTTAAATGATTGACTGTATTATACAGAATATGTCAGTAGTTCCAGTACTGCTGATACAGACTATATCATTATGTGTCAATGATAAGTAGTATATCAACTATACTGTTATTTATAATAAACTCCATTTCAAAACCTATAATAACTTCAGATAATCCATAAGCCTACTGCCCATTTGAGTATGCGTACTGATGATGTAATATGTACTGATAGCCAACACATTGTAAATATATAGTGCTGAATCACATTAGGTGGCAAATGTCCATTACACAGCACAAACAGCAGGTGCTAATTGCTTGGTACTAGGAAAAATTACTTGGTCTTGTCCAAAATAGTATAGTTCACATCATGACATCATTGTAGATAGTGGTCAGTGAACACCTACTATATACAAGTAAAGAACATTGCTTTTAATATGAAATTCAAATTATGTACTTTAGTCTTATTAATTACTATATACCTATTGTTTATGTTCTGAAGTGTGCAGTAATTTTGTTCAATTCTCTGCTCTATATATCAAACTGATCAAACTACATGTATTTTATATCGTGTATATTGATAAATATAACTGGAAAGTCAAGTTAACGAACATTGTAGTTATTTAATATCAGCATATTGAGCAATAATTGCTCAGTACAAAGTACACAGGATAATTAACATTGTAACTGTAGCTTGTCCTTGTAGTGATTATATTAACAAGCTTTTATGTTATCGTGATATATAAGATTGTATAGTCAAGTATCTCTACTAAAGGTAACTCTTCCTACTTAAACAAGTTATTGTATATCAAAAATTGTATCATGTGATTCAAATAATATTATAAACAATTATAATGATTAATACATAAAATCAAGGGACAGTCAATATTATTTAAATTTAGCACATCATGTGGCAAATAAAGACAATAATAGTATTATAACTTGTTTCATTAACAATACTGAACACAATATAATTTACATTATTATTATATACAATGTTAGACATATTAGACAACTCATATACTATGATAACTGTTGTATAATATTATATCTAATATTATATCAATAGGCCTAAGAACAAGATATAGATAGTGGTTTCTTTAATGCATCTCACATATAGTTCTTGAGTCTCTGTTCTATTGCTGCTCAGTGGTTATTTCAGTCTTAATACAAAATTGATTATTGGTTGTTTGTTTTATTATAGTGTAGTTCTTTTAAAGTCATTAATATAGTAACAGATGAATTTTCCACAATGTATCAATAGTGAAATAAGTGCGAAAGCAACTATAATATTGATCTACTTTATTATCTACGTGGTTTTTTTAATTATATTCATAAGTCTAGCTTGGCTAGAGTATTTTATAGCCATAGAGAATACAGTCATACTTACAATATGAATTATGCATATATCTGTTATAATTCATCACAATGAGATAATAGTAAGTGTAGAGAACAAAACTGGTCACATATAAAACTTTATCACGAACATTATCATAAAATGACAATAACAACATGTTTTTGTAATTGTTAAGGCAAAGAACAAAAATGACATTTACTGATTAACATTTCTATCATTGTCAATAGTATAGTTCTGTTGATGATGAACTGCTAGCATTTCTCACACTGTTTCCGTGATCAATAGAAAACAAATTCAGTTGTGATGGCTATCATCAACATCTCATTTGGGGGGGGGGTGTCTCGATGTGAATGGAAAGCTGAACCATTCCTCTTTAATAACAAAACAACAAAAACATGTATTTCTGTATTATGAATTAAATATTTCCATCCACATTGGCATGCATTCATTCATTCATCTATCTATTCATCTATACTGGTCATACACAGAAATATGTTCTCGTCCCACTGTGTGGTCGTCTCTTCCTACACAGATACACTCCCATAACCATAAATCACCAGTATCAGAAAATCAATACTATCACTAATATACCAAATACTGCTCAACACCATAGACAACTAAAAGAAGCAATGAATGAAGCACATTTTAAAAATAAAAATTACTAAATTGCTTGCCTGTCTATAGGTATGCCCCATTTGCAATGTCTTATATTTACAAGTACTAATTAACATGCAAAATTAGTTATTGTTTAGACAGAGATTTGTGTATTCCAACTTAATACAGAGTAAGCAGTACTGTTACACTCCTCCACTCTTTATCAAAACTGATAATTTAGCTGGAATGAACCTGAAACTAACATAATGTGTTTTGTACTACAACTATATAGAGAGTAGATGGTCTTTTATAATACTTTACTAATGCTTTAGTGGTATTATAGATATATAGTAGTATATGAGTTATTATTTACGATTCTAGGACTTACCAGATTGAGGTAAAGTGATGTTGGGAATGTTGTTGCTGGAGTTAATGCTGGAACACTAGATGAACACATACTGTAGGTAGTAGCTAGTGATTATAGTAGTGATGGTATGTAGGTTGTTGTATGAGGTGGTTGTTGATGACATATTACATGATATAGAAGTAGGTATTAGGGATAAGTTGATGTCACTAATGATGTCATTAAAACTAGTACAGTCCCATGTTGGTTCTATTCATTGCTGGTAAGTACGTTTCAGAACTGCAGGGAAGGACTTCAAAAAGGATTCCTGAGTAACAGTGTTTAACCTAGTAACAGTAGTCATGTTGATAATTGGCTTGGCAGAAGTCATGGATGGAACAGTACATTTTGGGACAGTACAAACGTCACATATTCTTTTAATAAAAAGTTTTTTTTCAGTTTTTTGATTACATCCCGAGAAAAACTTCTACAGGAGACAGTGTACATACATGAAGTTATTTTTTTGCAGGAATAAATCCTTGTATTTGCATAGTGACGTTTTTTTTTAATAGCTTTGTGTGGGACATGACGATAAGCCACAGTCTGTAAATAGTACCTAAACTTTTTGTACATGTCTTGTTTGGTTTCCCCTCATCCATCAATCAGGTTCAATGTAGAGACAGACTCGTTGATGCCTATAACCTGATGATCACATGATACTGTACATGATATGGGTATGAAGACAGATCAGTTAATGATACTACGAAAAAAGATCTGATGTGTATATCTGAACAGCTACAGTGATTGAGAGAATCAGTGAAGTTCATTTAATACTGACATTTACTTTACTTTACCTGGACACTCAGAAGATACTGCTATTGCAGTAACGGCTATCAGTAGTAGAAGAAACTTCTCATTATTCACTCTACCGCACTCTGTTGAATTGAGGGCTAACTTCAACTATGTACTCTATGCTACTATGATCTGAATGCAGACTGAGCCCCCACCTTGTTGTTAGTGATCAAACAAAATATTATGTGTACAGTTTTCACCAATGACACATCATAAAATTTTTCAAGTACAGAAATTCATGTGCTAACCCACTTATTTAAGCAGTCGCGCTCTGCGGCTGATGAGATTAAGCATCCCAGCATCAAGGGGCTGTCTCTCCGCATTCCTGGAATCCTGATCTTATTCTTGTTTTTAGTATCATTAAGCTTTAGCGGTGGCAAAAGCTGACTAGAGTTTTAAAACTGCATCTTCTTGATCGTCCTACAAAGGCAGGCAAGATGCAGATCTCCACACATGAGGAAAATGGTGTGGTTTCTAAATATTACATTATATTATTATATTGATTATATTAATACTAATTATTATTGTACATTCCAGGGAATGGAGCCCAACCTCTTGCTATAATAGCAGAAGATACAGCTCGTAGTTGTAGTAATGAGCCTGCTTCTAAAAATATTCTTTCAGCAAGCTGTTGGTTTAAATTAGTTGGGTTGGTGAGAATCGTCAGTTAATTCCTCAAGGTTCCAGTCAACCAGTCTGTATTGAATCCAGTACTAAGTTTGGTTGTTACTGGTACTGCAGACTCCATATAAGGAAAACCAATCGAGTTAAGTGCAGTACTGCCAAACTGGATATCATTTGAATGAATTTGCAATATTAGAATAAATTTGGGAGCAATGATTATCATATAGTCCTAACTATTTGGAGGGATGATATTACTGTTAACCAAATGTGCATACTTTTCTTGATCTTAATCTCTTTATACTTATTGCATTACTCCTGTTTGTGATACTAACCAGCAAATGTACAAAGAAAATGATGACTTAATAGCAACTCAATTATTCATATAGACTATACTAACCTATTAAATTTGACTTATTTAACAAAACTGCATTATTAATATAATGACTGATATATATTGTAGTCCTTCCATATTTGATGATTTAGACAGTGGTAACAACAATTAAGATATTCACTAATCAGCTAAACAATATCGATGAATATGGTATTGTATTTGTGCCTGTGCTATTATGTAACGATGATGTAATTGTTATCCTACCATCTTGTTTACATTCTTTGAATTTGAATCATGCTCAAGTAATTATACTATCATTTTAAAAACATATAGTTTATATTTCTTTAATTATTATGTAGCCAAGCACATTTAAGTTGTGGTTACATCTCAAGAATTCAAGATTATTGCTATATTAAAATTTTACTTATAAATATAATCTTTTGCATTGGACTACCTACAATGCAGTGTAATTGACTATAGTGTTGGACCAAAGCATTGTAAATAAAATCACTTGAATTTTTTTATGAAAATTAATAATCTGTATAGTCCATAATAGAGTTATTATTTGTGCTCAAAATGTTAGTAACACTGAAAACTAAAGAGATAATTAGTATAATTACATATATAGGTACTCGTACAACAAGGGGAATTGTTATATTCAAAAACTTTAATGTAATATTTAAGAAGAGTGATGACCACTGTTATTTAACAAGGACCTGTAGAATCTAAGATTTCAAGTGATTTATGACTTGAACTAATCTCAATTTATTTATAGTATAGCAAGTGAAATGACATTTCATTCTGGATCACTAAAAAATGTAAATAATAATAGTGTAATTATCCTATAATTAGTGACATACTTATTTGCATTGCAGTAGGACATATATGTAATCACACATTGCTTGATCTGGTGGTCTTGATATCATCTCGACATTGCTTTCTGAATGTATTTACTATTGGTTACACAGTATAGGCAGCCAATGTCTATATATGTATCAGTGAAAAAAATGTAAGGAAAGACAATTAAAATAAAGGAAAGATCAAGAACTGTAATATCAATCGTTCATGTCTTTCTATCACATAAAATGATTTAACTTTAATTAAATTTATACAACTGTCCTGCTTCATATGTATCAACTATTTTAGCTGGATCATAACCTGCAAAGCACTTGCTGATCCTACAAATTCTCCTGTAATGAAAAAAATATGACCTAAAGTTTCTATTTCCTCATTTCTTTCATCTGGCTCACCACTCTTCAAATCTTTTTACACAAGACATCTTTTACAATGTCAGAAGGAATCATAACAGACTACCAGTCCTCCTCTATATACAATCATTCTACTACACTATGTACATTGATATGTAAGCAATTATTGCTACACAAAGGTAAGCATAATTATGTTGTTGATGATGATGATTGATGTGTGGTACTAAATTTTGCAGTACTTGTTGAGGAAGTGTAGTGTCACTAGTAGTTGAAATACTTGTGGAAGAAAGTGAATATAGATGTGGAGCTACTAGTAACAGGATCAACAACCCTTATAACTACATTACTAACAGCGGCCCTGAAAAAAACATATTTGATCACAAAACATTCATTGTTATAAATATGTTGGTGATAGAGAAATATATGACATCCAAAATAATGAGATTGTTTTTTATTAGTGTTTTTTTTTTTATTTTCACACATAACCTTGAAATTATATAAAATGAATGACAGTATTTATTTATAATAAAAGCATTACTTTAATGATTGACTGTATTATACAGAATATGTCAGTAGGTCCAGTACCACTGCTGATACAGACTATATCATTGAATGTTGTCCATGATAAGTAGTTTTCATTATATCACTATACTGTTATTATAATAAACTGTAGTTGGACTCATCTCGACTGTTAAACTTCAGATAATCCATAAGCTTACTGCCAATTTGAGTATGCTGTAGTGATGATGTTAATATGTACTGATAGCCAAACACATTGTTAAATATATAGTGGCTGAATACATTAGAGTGACAAATGTCCTATTACACAGCCCAAACAGCAGGTGCTAATTGCATTGGTACTAGAAAAAAATTACTTGGTCTTGTCTAAAATGTATGTTACCTATCATGACATCATTGTAGATAGTGGTCAGTGAAAAACAAACACCTACTATATACAAGTAAAGAACATTGCTTTAATATGAAATATCAAATATGTACTTTAGTCTTATTAATTACTATATACCTATTGTTTATGTTCTGAGTGTGCATAATTTTGTTCTACTGCTCTATATATCAACATGATAAACTACATTGGTATTTTATATTGGTATATTTAGATAAATATAACTGGATAAGTCAAGTTACGACAAAATTTTGTACCGGTAGTTTATTTAATATTCAGCATATTGAGAATGAATTAAATAAGTGCTCAGTACACAGTACAAAGGATAATTAACATTGAACTGTAGCTTGTTCCTTGTAGTGTATTATATTAACAAGCTTTTATGTTATCGTGATTATATAAGGGTGTATAGTCAAGTAATCCTCTACTAAAGGTAACTCTTATACTTAACCAGGTATTGTAATTCAAAAATAG
>NW_024534153.1:0-38732 GCF_016097555.1 Gigantopelta aegis
GCTTTAAGTTCTTAAAATTTAATCCCTAAACATGTATTAAAAAATAAAGTTTTTTTAAGGAAGCTTATTTTAGCACTTTCACGTCCATTTTTAACAACCAACATCTTATGTATCTGCAGTTCTCCCTTTACTTAACACACATATTTTCCACTTTTTGTTTGTGTCAAACATTTTTTTCATATCAGTCTGTTAATTAGGTCTAAATTTAATCTGGGCAGGTTGTCCCCTAAATGGTTCAAATTCCTAGGGAAAACTGGACCAAGGGAAAAGATTTAAAATTCAGAACACTGGTACCTAGTGGGTACTCCACACCTCTTTTTGGCCTCTTTGACCTTAAAATTGGGTGGGATTTTTCAATAGGGTTTCTTTAACTTTTTTTTGGGCCGCATTAATTTTAATGGATTCCTTTCACTTCTTTTTATTTTAAATGTACCTCACTCCTCAAATTGAGCTAAATTATTTACTTAATACTGTTCCATACCTAATTTCTGCTTCACAACATTCTTTAATGTCTTTTTTTGCCCTGAAGAGAATCGTCCCCTTACCTCACTTGTGTTTCTTCTCCAACTCTATCATTTTGAGAAATTTTCTTGCTTCACATTACACCTTTGTTCTTAACTATATTGGCTCTCATTACCTCTCCTACCGAATCTTATAAGTTTAAATTTCCTGATAACATGCTCTTGTAGCTTTGTCGTTTAGTGTTTGTAAACTACTCGCTTATTACCTTCTTGAATGATTTATAACTTTGTATCTGAGGATTAACTGTTGCTTGAGTAACAGGAGTGCCTTGAATAACTAGAGGGTCAGAAGTTAGTTATGTCTGCACCATTTCAAAACACAACGCACCCAGTAGTAATAGTATTTCCAAATCAAGTAAGAACTTCTGTTAAGTAAGAACTGTATATACACAGTAACACTCTGAACACTAGTGTAAAACTCTACTGTACGCTGATTAATTTTTTTGTCATTATTGTGGTTAAGGATAGGTCAAATTCTGTTACCTGTTTGTTAACAAGGATAGTTACCACTATACTGTAGATATAATGTTTGCAGTACAGAGCACCATATCCAACACCTATCCTGACATTGATAGGTGACATGTCCTAACCTATCCTCATCCAATCCTAGCCTTAAATTAAACAACAAATTAATTATTATGTTCAACAAATTAAAGTTAATTATATGTTATATATATATTACAATACTGTTTTTCTAGAACATATATAGCTTTACATTAAATAGAAAGTCAAGTTCAAAGCCCATTTTGGGGGACACTTCTGGTTGATTTCGTACCCAAAAAAGACCATTTACCTCTCTTCATTAGTTGCCTTTTTCCTTGAGATGATTTCTTTACTTCTCTTTATCAATAATGTTTAACCAACTTTTCAAATTCATAAGATCTTCAGGAGAGAGGCTTCAAGACCAAAATGTCTTCATCGTTTTTTTCTTTATCACTCTATTCACTTGAACTTGACATAGTGTCAACTTGAAGCACTTCAAACCAACGTTCTCGATGTCTTTTGTCTTAAGTCCATTTTATATTCAATTAGCCCATCTCTCCTCAAGTTTCTGTGTAGTAAAAACATGGATGTACTGGCACATTATAAGTAATAGGTACACTTTTTCATGCAAAATGATATCATTAGACTAATTAAGATGTATATATATATATATATATAGCACATTAAACACAATGAGACTTCATTTATAAAAACCACCACTACTCTGTTTTTTTTCTTTCATGTCTCCTTCTTCTTATGACATTATCTGAGGCTTTACCTCTTCTCAGGGCTGAGCCCAGGGTCTCAGGTCCAGAATTATACTTTCCCCCCAAAATATCCACAATAGCACAAAAAAATTCCCTAAAAAGCATAAGTAAAACCCCCTGTTGGCCCCCTGGAAAAATTTAAAAATTTCCCTAGATTTCCCTAACTAGGCTAACTTATAAATTAAAACTTTATGAGTAAATAAACAATTAAAAGATCTTCTGAGTCAGAAGAACTTGTCTCAGTTGTATATTCCTGCACCCATTCTTTTACAAATAGAAGCATTTGGCTGAAACTGGACACAAGTAAAGGTAAACTTTGTTTGGTGAGAAGGAGAGCATCCAATGTGCTTGTTTTAATTTTATTTCTGCTCTTGGTTTTAATAAGAGTAACATGGCTGAAAATTTGCTCTGTGCATTAGCATTAGATGGTGGGGGAATGATAGCAATGATTTCATTAGTTTAGAAGTAATTGGAAAAATCTGCTTTATCCAGACGTGTCCTCATTTTACCCAGACTACCCCCCAAAATGATAAATATCTTTCCTTCCCTTTGTGTATGTTGCATATCATTGGAATTCATGAACTGTAGTTCTCCTCCACTCATTATCAAGTGATTGTACCTCTGAAGGGGCATTATATTGGGAATTTGGAAGCCAGTTTAACTACTTCAGTGGCAGAAGTGGAATTAATGGTGTCAGATGGATTTTGAAATATACACAATAATTTAGGTTTTTTTAAATGATTGCATGCATGGTATGCATAAAATATTGAAAGAATACTTAAATTTCCCTAGATTTACAGTATTAAAAAAATTCCTCCCCTAGACCCTAAATCAAGTAAATCCCCCCTAGAGCCTGTGTATAGGAAATTTCCCTAAGTATGGAGACCCCTGGGGCTGACGCTGCTTCACACTTATTGCGATAATACGATATGTAGCACCTAGAAATAAATGTATATATTGTAAACTCCAATTATGTAACTATGATAACTGCTTGTAAGATAATGTATTGACTGATATACAGCTGGTTGTATTGTCCCTCTTATCATACTGATAGAATAGTTTGTACAACAAATACATGTGTAACAGCTTTTCTTTAACTGTTCAAGTATCATGTGCATTGGTTCTTGAATGTCTGCTGGTAATAGCTGATGAGGCTGCACTCTTTGTCTCGGATATGAGAGGAATGTTAGCACTGTTGGCATGGTTTCTTTATCTCAATAATATCATAAATATATATGAACTATCAGTTTCTAACCAACATCACCACATTTTCTTCTATAGGATAGTTGAAGGAAATGTTCATGATGGCTGAACTATTCTGCATGTAACCAATAGAATAATTCTCAGGATAGTTTGACCTTTCTTCTGGTGAAATTATGCTCGAAGGGATACACTTATAAATATACTGACTACAGGAAGTGATGTCATGTTAAATGCATTCCTTTTGGAGCTTAATTATTGTCTATTAACAACAGAAATTACATAAGTCAAGTCTACATATTATTACATAACATTACTAATATATTAGGTACAGTAATATCATTTGGAAAGTTTTTCTTATGTTAGTTGGTATGTTTTGTAGATGTTATAGGTTTTGTCACTTAAGTTTAATTAATTTACTAATAAGGTCTTCTTTAGATATAGTAATAGATCCATTCAAATAGACTATAATAGAACTACCTGTACATGTATATGTACTCTTCACTGTAAACTTTAAGATAATAGAATTATAAATAACTTTGTATCATCATTGATAACATTAAGATTATTGTAAATTGACCTCACATTGTTTGTATTCAAGATAATATGTAACATTTCCATATTATTTGAGTGTTATAACACTATAATATAGAGATATATAAAATATAGATCAAAACTTTTAATAATTATATTACTTTGACTGACTAGCCAATGACTTTTAGCAATACAGTATTTGACAATGAGAGATGTGAATCATGTACATATATGACTCTTTGTTCATTATAGGTTTGTTCATGATATATACTTTGTTAATAAAGTTTTTTAACTCTTAACATATAAATATTACCACAATATTGTGATGTGACTTTATATAATACATGGACTAATTGGTTTTATTTTCAATACTGTTTCTTAACACTGGATAGGTTCCCAGGTTCCAATATCATATGTATAACATTTGATCAACTTAGAATTATACTTTGTACATGGACTATATAGAGTTCTGTTAATTGTAGTATTTTTACAAATTCTACATGTTATCATGTATTAGTCTTGGAAGGTCAGACCCTTTGCTTAGGAGAGGAAGAGTCTGGTCTACCATGTATAGTACAGTTGTTGAAAAGGAATTTCATTAACTATGTAATATTATATAATTGTGGTTTGTAATTATTACATAATCGTTTAATTAAACATCAAATTAGATAATGTCTATGGATCACATACATACATATACAATCCCTCATGTATCAGTTACAGGATGTCATGTGTATTATGTCTTCCATAGATACAATACATCCATTGAAGTAGTTAAACCACTAGGGACATCTTGTATAAGTAATTATACCACAGGATACATAATGGAATGTATATGTGTTATTATGTCATTAATGGACACAATGTATCAATTGAAGTAGTTAAATCACTGAGGACACTTTGTATAAGTAATTATATCACAAGATACATGATAAAATGTATATGTATATCAAGTTATCTATGAATCCATGGAAATAGCTATACCACTAGGTATATGTTGAAATAGGTTACATGAAAGATAGAAACCACGTGTGTACCATGTCATCCATGGACAATTTGGAAGCAGCTATATCATGATGGGATACCACATGTTTACAAAACGTGTGTATACAATGACATGTGTAATTCATATCTAATTCATACAAGACTTGGAGTATGTTAGGTTTATATATGTAGTGGAACCACATATAAGTCTAACATTTAAAATATACAGTTACCTCCTTAGTCATGTTATGTTTACTATTATTATAGACTATATATGTTTAACAATTTAAAATTTAGATAACATATCTATAATTATCTTTTAGTGATGATTATTAACTCTCTCCAGTCACTGAGTAGGCAAGAGTTATAGTACTTTCCTGTGTGTGTGTGTGTGTGTCTGTTCCAAAAACACAGACAATATGGCAGAGATTATCAATTTTCCATGTGTACTATAGTGTATTAGTGTTTTAGTAGACATAAGGGGTTTTAGTTTTAGTATTTATTAGTATTAATGTGAAATTTATTTTTAGTTATAGTATTAGTTATAGTCATGTTAAAACTGAAGCCACAATTGAGCACCATCACTTTTGTTAATCAAGCAAAACACATTTCAGGAAGATGCTTGAAGTATTGCCATACTCCACTTTCTCTTGACCTACAGGACCAATGCTATACACTGTGGCTAGTTAAAACTATTGCCACTCATATCACACTCGGCAAACATTGCCACACCTATAGTTTTTGAAATACATCATTATAATTATATCAAAATGTTCTCAGTTCCAGTATGACAAATTAATATTTCTATAATTTAGCTACTACTGCAGTGAGGGTTCTGTACTTTAGTTCTTTTTATTAGTCTAGAAATGACAAGTTTACAATTCCTTTTTTCCACATAATTATTAGAAAAATAAATTATTCATACAGTCAGTTCAATCTAGTCCACTGTAACATACTCCCTACATATTAGTAGTATACTATATTAACAATAAGATATAATCATATCTGAAACTATGAAGTATTAATACATAGTAGCTCTATAGTTATATTTTATGTAAACATAAATAAACCAGTTAATTGTTAGTTATAATTGAACTGAATACTGTGTTAAATCTAAGATCATCTCTATAAACTCTTATATAGTCACATTGTCTCAGATATAGTTCAGTTAATATTATATATTAAGTAATGTACTATCATAATATATCTTGTATTAAGTATTAATGTATTGTTCTTATGTTATCACATAACTTTATAGTCTCAGTTATGATATCACATTAGCTATATGATTAATGGATTATTGTCATGTGTGTAATATAGTAGTAATTGAGTATTAAGTAAATAACATTATCTTCTATTATTAATTTAGAACCAATGGACTCCTCTCCACACAGCAGCTATTTATGGTCAATCAACTGTTATACCAGCCTTGATAGAGGCTGGTGCCTGGATCAACTCAATTGATGTGGTAAGTGTTTAGATAGTAATGAATACTGTTTTACTGGATTATATAATATTATATAAAACAGTTAATTAAGTAATAGATCAATATATTTAGTTATTATAATCATGATGATTACTTTTGGTTTTACTCTAAATACTTTGTATAAATTTGATAACTCCACCCTCTTCATTATTAAGTAATAACATGTACACTTGACTATAGTACCCTTCTCTTATATTGTGGAAAGTGTCTATTTATCTCTTTATGTTTTAAAACACATCATTCATTGAACATGGCCATGTACAGGAAACATTTTGAAATGCTCTTAAAAAGCAGCTGTCAACAGCATCTGCATTTTAGTTATGCTTTTTTTAGAGGTATCTTATCAAGTCAAGAGTTTAGAAAAGGTTTTTTGTGTGCATTAATTAGAAAGTACACTTGTTTTTGTTTGCCCCAAAATTTGGAGGGTGTACTGCAACTCTTTGAACAACCTTAAAGTGACATGTCTTGAGCTATCAGGTATTACTTTAACTATGAGCTCACCCACATAATCAGGTATTATTTAACCACAAAGTAAAATTTGCTACTTTGATACCTGTGTCATTGGAAGAGTTGAAAGTCTATTTGGGCTTAATAATCTTGATGAGTATTATACACCTACCATTGATTATGGAAAATGTCCTTTTCTAAATTATTCTCCTGTTTGAGATCAAATCACTCGTGACTGTTTCTCTGTAATTAGTGATATCTATATATTTTTTTATAAACTTCTCACTCTTCAATCCTTGTTAAAAGATGGTATTTATGTGCCTGTTAGATCCCACAGGAAATTGGATTTCCTGAGACTTTAAATATAATGATGCTAGAGGCTTAGATATGAGAGAAGACAATGAGATGCTACATATAAAATATCACTCAATTTAACTGTAGCATGGCAGCAGGACACAAAAGTTGTCACTGCTTGTGTTACCAATACCTAAACTTAAAAGTGCAAAAAAACTAAAAACAGGAAAAGGTTACTGTGATGTGTCCAGAGACAATTGCCTTATACAACTGACATGGTGTGTTTGGTATGAATTACATAATTAACACCCTCTTTGCATTGATCACTAATTAAATTCTGACAGACAGAACGAGTTTAGTATATACATTCCCCAGGTGCTTCCTCTCTATAAGCGAAGGTGACATCAGACTAATCACTTATATCACTCTAGACACAATATAAGCTGTGGTTTATCACTATGTAATAGTGGTATTAATATAAATACTTATACTTCTGTAAAAAATACATGTTATGCTATTGTTTTCAAGTATGCCTTTTTATCTAGCTTCATTTACCAGAATTTATTTACCAGAACTATCAAATATCATAAACAAACTAATCAATACCTTCACTTTCATTAAAGTCAAAGTCTGTAATACAAGTGTCAAAACTATTAGTTTTGTTTATTACATCCTTACTACCCACTTTAAAAGTTGTTTTTGTGTGTTTTTGAGTTGTCATCTCTAGATCTACTCTAGCACCATGTTGAAGCTACCGTTATTTCTAATTATAGAGGTTGCACCTTCCATAATTAATAATTGTTACGAATTTATTAATTTGTGTGCATGAATTAGAATACATATATATTACAATTACAGATTACAGTCTAGCAGTGACAGTATATATATAGGTATTTACATTCAGCTGCAAATATACAAGTGTAATCAGTATAATCACATGTCCTTTCATGCATCATTTCATAAATAAACATCAGCAGATGCTAACACAAGCAACATGTACTTGTTCCATGTACTACTTACAAAGGCTACTGTAATTGCTGTAATCACTTGTGATTACAGCAATTACTTTGTCTGATTATAATTATGATTACTGATTACATTATTTCTGGAAAGTTGATTATGATTGAGATTACAGCATAAAATGTAATTGATTGTAATTGATTATGATTGTAATCGGTCCCAACCCTGCTCAATAGAAAGCCAATGAGTCTGTCTACAATGTTAGTTCTTAAAATGGCTACTTAAAGATGACCTACTCACTTTCAAGTGACACAGAAACAATTATAGTATTCAGTTACTAAACAGTCAGAACTATTTTAATCATTCAATGTTGTATGCTTGAGCACACCATACTTTAATGTTGTTGAAATTTGGCCACAGGAAACATTTTGAAATGCTCTTAAAAAGAGCAGCATCTGCCTTTTAGTTTGCTTTTAGAAAAATGCACTAAAACAACAACAATAATTATGAGTTTCTATGTTTATCACTACATCTACTGATACACTTCAAACAATATGATAAATAAAATGTAGTACATAACAGACTTTTTCTTACATCTCCAGTCAGTTTCTTTGAAATCAGATGATATCTTTACATAGTAGATAACTTTCTCCACCAGGTACTGAGTCATATGATAAACTGTAAATGTGATCTACCTGTTATCACTCATTTACAATCCTCACTGTTGATGCAGTGTTGACGAAGCTATGGTACTATATAAGAGAAGATCATCTCTAAAGCAGTACATGCCCTTAAAACTTGTTAAACAAAGAATAAAGATATAGGTACATGTGGATACCATAAATGGGTATGTGTCTGAATGTCATTTTTACACAGCTAAAGAGATAGTGACTAAGGAGGGACTAGGTGAGAGAGTAGTAAACAATCTGACCAGAAAGCTAGCAGGCAATAATTACAAGAACTATCACATTTACTGTGATATTTTTTTACAAGCTTCTCACTCTTTCAATCCCTGTTAAAAGATGGTATTTATGCGCCTGTTAGATCCCACAGGAAAGGATTTCCTGAGAGTTTAAATATAATGTTGCTAGAGGCTTAGATGTTGTAACCTAGCTGAGGTATCACAACTATTATTATAAAAAGATAACCAACAATGAACTACAGACTATGAACAAAATACAACAATGACAATTGAGCAAACAGACACACTATGTTGTATGGGTTCACACCACAAAATACATATTAATAAGGTCCAAAGTTCATCACATTCTCCCCAACACTAAGGGGCATAAAATCAACAGGTCTGGAGTTCTGACAAGAATGATGTAACAGTTGAGCTTTCTGCTGTGATGCCGAGGTTGATGGTGCTGATGACACTTCAGGTTGATTAACAATAGGATCTGTAAGATAACTAGAAAATAGCCAATCATCATAGTTATCAGGTTACTAACTATTTTGTTGACTGTCAAAAGTCATGATGATACCCTCAAATGATTGATTTGATGGCAGAAGATATTACCCGATGGGTCTTGAACTTGATACAAACAATGGTTCCTGTCACCTGAGTAACACCATACATGAATTAATACAGAATACAGATCTGTAGATCAATGATATGTTTCAACATTTCAATTGTAATATTGTTATCTCAACTGTTCATAAAAAATAATTGCAGATATCTACATACCCTTTGTATACAGACCATTCAGCATACTAAAATATGTTGTTTCAGTATAACACTCTGTATAATACAAAAAAAATTCTGCATTCACAGAATAAAGCTTAACACTAACCTGTATATTTTCTAATTGACAATAATCATAATATTAATTAATGTCAGAAACATTTCAATATTAGAAGAGTAAAGAGTCATCAACATCAGAAGAGATATTTGAGTCCTCATAACGTTAGCTCCTACATCAGGAATAATATTTCCATTATTAGGGATATCACTTATATCATGATATCCACATCGTCATTTAAAGATATAGGTGTCTGAATGTCTTTCAAAAAATGGCTTGGGGACAATTGCTTGGAGGTGGGTGTTTAGAGGGTGAGGCTAAGCCTTTCCTTTGATTTTATCCAAGGTGATTGCTTCTTTTGTTGGTGCCTTTCATCAAGCTTTCTCATAAATTTTGTTAAAGCTATAATATAGAATGTATCAATAATCAGTAAGTTGTTATTTACCTTCACTTCTCCAGGGTAATGGATGAAGTGCTATAGCTCCATCTCTGTCGTTTTCATCTGTCATGAAGTCAGCTGTCATTTTCTCCCAAACTGACTTCTCCTTTTCAAAATAAAATATTCTACAACACCAGTTTTTACTTGTGATCTAAACACTTTCAAAAATTAAAAATATTTTTTTTCTTATCTCATTTTACCACTCCAAAGTTTACAATGCTTACTCTCACGATTCATAGTTTACTTGACTCAAATGATGATGAATAGCACCTATCAATGTGAACTTTTGGTAACTCTTGTATTGCTGGTGAATTTACTTACGATGGATCAGATGATCTTTATATTGAAATGATGAAAGTTCTGCTTTAATAGCATCAAAAATTGCTCTGTTTTGTTTTGCTGTCAGCCCTATGGAAAGAAGCATAAACCATGCACACATAATGAGGACAAATGCTTACCGTTCTGAAAAATTAAATGATTCATCAAGAGACGCATATCATGATTTCACCCTTTGCTGTATAACAAAGTATATTAAATATAACACTTGTGCTTTAAACTTTAAATATTTATAACAGCAGGTTAGATGTAAATGCTTTTATACATACAATTACTTTATGTTCATACCATAATTCTATGAGGGATTTTTTTGGATACCTTTTCTGCTCCACTTGAGCTACTCATGTTACTTCCAATGTCATCAATAATATTTTCAATTGAAGAAAGTTTATCTCCTAACAACTTTATTGGAATGTTTTTGGTCTTCTTGATATTTAGTGATCTTAGTGAGCTGCATTTTCCCAACCAAAAATCTTCATTAATATCTTTTTCTAAAAGTTGATCCTGTTGAGTAGTGTTTTCAGCTGTTTTGGTAGATCTAGAGCTAGATAGAAGACAGAATAATTGCTTGTGGATCTGTTAGAACTCTAAATACTTTTGTCCAGATCTTTTTTTTGATGGTGTTACTGCCAGTAATGCTTCTACAACTATAGAAAAGAGAGAAATCGTGCTGACACGCAGTCAATTATTTTCACGCCTACTGATCATTTTGCCACTAACCACACCTAACTAACCAACTAATCAGAGACATGGGACTCAACAAATAAAAATCTTTTTTTCACATTTTAACAATAAAATCATCTTTGCTACTACTTCATCTAATGACAAATGTTCTGTTGAAGATGTTCCTTTTGTCATTCTTCTTTCAGTGTTTTTTCTGTAAATGCCTTTTTTATGCTTTTCCTTTTACTTTCTTCTTTTATATTCAGGTGGTGAGATCCCATCTTTTATAAAGATAAAATAATATGCAATATATCTAAATTGGAACAAGTTATGATTACAGCTAAATGACATGTCAAGAATGTAATATTCCTCAGCTTTACACTGACTAATCCCATACACTTCTATTTGAAAATAGATATATGTTATCACTCATGTACAGAAAGTATATGGATGATATGTCAGTGATAAAGTCATGAGTCATAACCTATATAATTACATGAATATACACTAACGTAACATAGTCCGTACATATCAGGTACATTAGTCACTCAATTATTAACTATACAGGTACATGAGTCATACCACAATTATAATTATGACAATAACTTAATATAGTCATGATCAACCCATCACCATAATAATTAAACTAACATTCTTTATATCACCCATATAATTACTGGGAATATATACTGTAACTAATGTCATCACCCACATAATTACATGGATGTACACAGGGTGTCATGCCATTTTGTCTAACAAAATGGACTTTTGTCCCCATATTGTCTAACTAGTGTCTAATATGTAAAGGTCTAAGATAAGTGGATTAAGGTCAGTAAAGTGATTGGAATTCTAAAAAGGCTTTGATGTCTTAAAGATAGAGTACTTAAGAGGAGCCATTTCATACATAAACAAATTGAATCAATGGAGTTCAAGTTGTACATCCATCAAGCAAGTGATAGCAATTGTCTTTGTTCCCACAGCTTTTGTCAGGTTAGTTTGGAGTGGATTACAAAAGAATTCTCCAGACTTTAACAAACAAGGAGAGTTTTGTTCATTATTTTTTGAAAGTACATGGATAGACGACAACTTTCTTATTCGTTCATGGAATGTTTATACACAAGAGGGTCCTCGCCATAATAACAATGCTGAAGGATGGCATAGTAAAAAGAAGAAACTTGCTGGGAATTCACACGCAAACATTTTTACGAGGCAGTCTGAACAAGCTGCAACAGAAACTCAGTTTAATGCAGCTGGCTGCAGGAGGGCTTCCAAGAATACATAAAACCACGAGAACAGACTGAAAACTATTAAGGAAAAGCACGAAGCAGGAGATTATACATTACAAGAACTTCTTATGGCGCATAGCCATTGGGTATCTTTGTAATTACTGTTATTTAAAATCCATTTAGTTTTTAGACACAATGGGACAGCTGTACATTTTTGTTAGATGAAATGGATATAAACTGTACACAAAACTAACATAGTCTTCTCATCACCAATATTTATGGATATACACAAACTAATCATCATCATCATATAATAATTACATGGACCGTACACAAAACTAACATAGTCTAATGTCATCATCCACATAATTACATGGATGTACACAACTAACATAGTCTAATGTCATCATCCATATAATTACATGGATATACACAAAGTAATATAGTCGTACATCATCACTCAGATGAGTATACTCAGCATGAGCTAACAAAATAAATCTACTACATAATTGGACATCTTTAATAGATACCAGTTAAACCAAAACAGACAATATTGATACAATAAAGAAACAAACATGTACATTTCCTTTTGGGCTATCATTTACAGATCAAAATGATAACTATATTTTACCGTGTGGTTTGTGACCTGCAATCTGTGCACTTCTAATAAAAACAAATGAATCTTCAATTTCACTTTCGATAACGCCAAAAGAATCCACGTACAGTGTGTTGTAGACAATATTGTACCAACAATTCTGTATTCAAAATCTGCATAAGGTTAGCTTACAGATATCGTTTATTATGCGGAGTCAAAAATCTGTATTTCGGCTGAGTCTGTATATCGGCTGCATATGACTCATATCATGACTTTGGATAACATAGAATACAGCAATAATTGTGTAGTTGACAGTCATGGGGATGCCATTTAAGATTTCCCCTAAATCCACAAGCATACAGTCTATCTCCAACTTTAAATGTGCAAGCTCTGTCAAAACAGTTTAATCATTTTGTCTTGGTTCTGAGACATCTTTTTAATAATGTCAGGATGAATTAGATCAATCAAGTACGAACTTTCCTTCCCATCATTAGTTCAGAAGGTGATATCCCTGTACTTGTCTGAGGCATGATTGATAGTTGGAGAGAAAGGTTAGTAGCAATTCTATCTTGTATACTACCCTCTAACTTACTAATTCCTGTTTAAAAGTTTGAACTGGGACGCTCAGCCAACCCATTGGAAGATGGGTGGGTACAGTGAGTGGAGGGTATGTTTGATTCCATTCTGGTCCATAAAAACATTTGAATTCCTGGCTAGTAAAACCAGGGCCATCAGAGACAATTAGATCTGGGATCCGTGTACAGCAAAGTTTTTTAGTTTCTTAATAGTTGTTCTAGATGATGTAGAATTAACAATATGAGCTCTATCCATTTTGAACGGCACCAATTAGAATAATTTAGAAGTGGATGACGTCCAGCCTTGTCATCAAGTTTACAGACCCCAGACAATAGTGGATCCCTATCTGTCCAAAACTTTGCTGCATAAAAAAGTGCAAAGGAAAACAAAAAGAGGGAAATGGTTACTGTGATATGTCAGGGACAATAACCTTATACAATAAAGTACATGGGTGGTGGTGATTGTAATGATCAACTACATCAGTGCTATCACATTGTCTAAAATCACACAAACAATATTTTTACTTGATGTGGTTTCTTCAATTTTGCTGTTACTGTACCAGGGGAAGCAAAGAAGTAGGAAGTCAACATCTCTTTCAACTAAAAAGTCAGGCCAGCACATTTTCCTATGATGGGATATGGTAAACAATATCGTTTATTATTATTGTTCACAATACAAACACATTGTAAAGACACAAAAATGGTATTGTGAAGATTGTAATGTATATCTATGTTGATAATGGCAAGACTGAAGACTGTTTTTATCCACCATAATCTCTGTGCCATCTTGTAGTGCTAACAAAACTTATGACTTTCGTTAAAAGACAACCTACACCAATCATTTAATATGAACTATAATAATGACAATGACAACTTATAGTACAATCAATGTTCAGTATTACAATATCAGGGTACATACATGTACATAAAATCTGTATTATAACAAGCTTTTTAATGTAACCGCTTATTTCTTATAGTAGGACATTATTATGAAGAAAAGGCACTCTAAACAAAGGTTAAACACGTCCTCACATACAAACATATGAATTAAATATTTTATATCTTGCTCACCAGTTACGAAGGGTTGATATACAGTCCAAATCTTCCCAGAAACATTCTTCTTCCCTTTGGACACCAATTTACAGTAATTTTTAGAATCAAAAAACAGTCAAACAGCTCACAAAAACACTCAAGAGAACAGCACGTACTTTAGCTTTAGTCCTCCAAGAAAATTTAATTTCGTCCTCACGTAATCACACCCACGTATTAATTCCATATAAAGAACTATTTGATCACTTTATTTATAGTATATACGTATTAATGTCTTTTTGTTAGTTATTTCTAATGGGCATTATCAATAAAGTCCGTATTTAATAATATTTCACTGATCATAGAACATTAGGTTTAGTGTTATTGGTTTAATTTAACCAGGTTTATGCTTTTATATAGTATACAGGAGTAATTGATCCTTGAAGTTAGGGTCCAATATAATGATCAATTGACAGTATTACAAAAAACCACTTAATTCAAATACATTGATTGATATGGTCAATTATCAATTAAAACATGAAAAGTCTTTTTATTAGGATTTGATCATTTTATACCTTTTTTATAAATATTGATTAATATTACATTGAGTATAATTATCACTGGATACCTGTGTACCCTTGAACACCTGGATCAGTCCTTAGTGATCGTAATCTGTCAGTATAGGTTTTGTAACAAGATGGAGATCTCCATGGTATTTATAAACTGAGTGCTGATATCATGAGTTGTATAAATGCTATAGAAACCTTAACATTTGTTATAATTATAATAAACGACTTCTGTTAAGTATCAACAGTATCATAGTAACTTGGTTATATAGTAATGCTATACTATAAAAGATCTTACTGTATGAGACATAATAGAACAATCTAATAAGACAAACTGGTAATTGAAAGCAAACTTTTAATGATTTGTGAATCTCAAGTAAATTTCTGTGACCCACTTTTTACTGTCACCACCATAAGATAGAATTTGAAAGTAAGAGTTATGTGGTTTGGTGAACTTAGTAACCACTTGGGCCCATTTTCTATATGACCTTTGGAAAAACCAAACATGTTTTTATGTATTTTTAGTATTGGTTTGGTGTTAAAGTTTTTGTCTTGCTTGGCAGTATATAACAGAATATTTCATGATTGACGAGTCTGTTCTATATGTTTGAGAGAGCATATTTAGTAGGGAATTTCCCTATAGATGGATGTTTACAACACAGATGGTCCAAGAGCAAACATCATGTTGAAGGATGGCATAGTTGTCTTAAGTTGTTAGAAAGTACATCCTACATTTACAATGTTTGAGTATTCCAAAAGGAACACGCTGCAACTGAATTCTCATTACTTCAAAGTTAGTAGGAGTGCCTCCACCTTGTTGTACGAAAAGGTCAATTCTTTGAGACTCACCCCAAAGTTAATAAACTAAAAGAAAGGTTTCCAATAACAGTATATGTGTGGCTGAATATGTTACAGACATGTTCCATTCGTACAGATGGGGGGAGTTGACTTAAACTTTACATATTATTATTTTTTTTATTATACTTACAATGTACTATATATAATTATCAACTATTACTGTAAATAGCTAATTTCATTGGTTAATATTAGTTTGGAGAGCATTAAATAAGAATAAGCTAATAATAGGTGAACATACAAATTATGCTTTTAGTAGGTATAATGGAGTAAGCAATCCTTCTAAACAAGCTTTTACTACGTTTAATTTATGATTTTATTAATTAATAAATTCAAAAATTACATTTATATCACAGATACAGTGTTATCATCAGGTTTCAATCTATTGATATTTTATTGTTTTTTTTTTGTTCATTAATTAAAGTTACCAAAATATTGAGTCAGTTAGTAGTATTGGCAATCAAAGCCTTAAAGATTGGAACCATACCCTTATGAATAATTAATTCATTAATAAGACTATTTTGAGCTGTAATTTTCACAATATATAATCCTATCATTACTTCTTTGTTCCACCTATCTCTACTTTAATTCTGATTGTTTATATTTGTATATGAAGTTAATAAATATCCTTTATAATGACAACATTATAAATACAAGATTAGGTCATATTTTTACCATAACATGTACTTTACAAAATTACATATTAGTCTCATTTATACTACATCAGTGCTTTAGTATTGTTAGGGAATCACTTTATACACTCAAGACCAATTGAACCAGATTATAGATGTAGCTATTGTTAATATGACTGTTCTTTTTATTTCAATCTTGTTATATACTAGTATTGTTTACTAACATATACAGTAATTGAGACTGTATTGTTAATTTTTATTCTCTTACATCCAGTACAATCAAACTCCATTGCATCGGGTGCAGCATATAAAGGTCATCATGATAGTGCTGATACTTTACTTAAATCTAGAGCATATGTTGATGCTATTGATAGGTCAGTATATACTATAACTGTAAACTTATTATATTATAAACTGGTTTATTACACATACCTTCATATTTTCAAAAGTATATAATAATTCATACTTTCTTGTTTGTTTTAAATGACAAAAACATATACATATAAGTATAATTGTGATGTAATGATTATGAATCAGAAAACATTCATATCCTAAAAAGTCAATTTTCATATCAATTCCTTTCTACTTAATATATCCATCAGTATCTTTTATGACACTAGAATATTATAGTAACAAATTAAACATGATAATTGTGTTATTCCCAGTCACAAGTTATCATCAAAAGAACTCAGTTATCATTAAAATACAACTCACAAACACAACTCAGTACCGTTACACAATCTACAGTTAATGACAAAAATGACCAGTTTATATACCTACCTAAACAATATTCATAGACATAGTTATCACATTTATTCATAGTCATAGTTACAACATTCCTCCTTTCTAAGAGGAAACATAGGGACTGAATCTATCACGTTGTCGACGTCTGTCGAACGAACGTTCGAATAGGAGGACATGGAGGTTGCGCTGGAGAGGGTGTGGTAGGTGCGGTGTGGTGTGGTGGAAGTGGCCAATCAATCCCAATCAGCGTCATTAGGACCATACAGTACTGGTTCTGTAATAACAGTGACATTACGAAATCTTAGTTGATCAAACATGACGACGAATACGTAAACCTGTTGTAGTTTCCAACAAGATAAGAGACTGGTCCTGTAATTTCAACAACAAGTCACTGGGATGCCATTGTGGTGTCCCCTATAATTCGAGCATACAGACGATCTCCAATCTTAAATTTCCTACAGGTAGGAGCACGGCCTGTAGTTGACCATTTCTGTTGCCTTTCAGAACCTTACCCGAGCAATGTCGGGGTGGAGCAAATCTAACTGGTTCCGAAGTTTCCTACCCATTAGTAGTTCAGCAGGCGAGACAATCCAGTGGTAGTCTGTGGTGTGATACGGTAGTGGAATAGTACGTGGAAGAGTCTATTTTGTACATCACCAGTTAATTTCTTCATACTGCTTTTGAAGGTCTGTGCACTGCTCGCTCAGCGAGTACCATTAGACTAGGGTGATAGGGTGCCGTTTTTACATGATCAATTCCGTATTCTTCCATGAAAGATTCAAACTCAGAACTTGTGAAGGCGGGGCCATTATCAGATACTAATTGTTCAGGGATTCCGTGTGTGGTGAAAATAGAACGAGTGAATTAATGGCAGCTGAAGTAGAAGTAGTGGGTACAATATGTATTTTAGCCATTTCGAGTACGCCGTCTATAAGAATGAGAAAGTATTTGGTAAGGAAAAGGACCTGCATGATCCACATGCACTCGAGACCATTGACGAAGTCGGAACATCCCATGGATGAAGTGGTGCCCTGGTGGGATTTGCTTGATGAAGTTGACATGTAGAACACTGTTGTACCAGTTCTTGGATATCTTTATCAATTCCAGGCCACCAAACATAGATCTAGCCAAACTTTTTCATTCGGCAAATTCCTGGATGAGATGAATGAAGCTGTTTAAGGACGTGTTCCTCCCCTCCTTAGGAATAACTACACGGGAACCTATAAGAGACATCCATCCACGACACTCAATTCCATCTGTCTGCAGTGATATGGTTCCATCTCTGGTTCAGCATTGTCTATTGCTTTTCCAGCTTGGATTGAGGTGACACACTCTAGATAGAATTGGGTCCTTTTGTATCCACTGTCGTAGAGCCCTTGACTGTGGCTACATGACAGAAAGATGGTTAATAACAAATTTTACATCACCTGGTATTGGACCTGTGAAAAGAGAGATGGTAAGGGCAGTCGATCAGAAAGTCAGCATGCCCCTACAAGTACCTGGACGATATTGGATAGAGTATTGATACGCTGACAATGTGAGTGCCCAGCGTTGGATCCTAGAAGTAGTCACGTTGGTACGTGTTGAGACTCATTTAGTAGGTGTTCAAGTGGTTTGTGATCGGAGTAGAGGGAGAAATGGTTTCCCCATATAGGTACTGATGAAATCGTTTAACGGCAAAGACAATTGCTAGAGTTCCTTCTCCAGTTGAGGTAGTAGTGTTTTTCTGCGGAGACAATGTGCGTGAGATATAAGCGATAGGTTTTTTCACTGTTGTCCTCCATACGATGTGCCAGAACAGCACCGAGCCCATAGGGAGAGGCGTCACATGAAGAATCAAAGGTTTGTGACTATCAAAATGTACTAGCAGAGACGATGATTGTAGTAGATTCTTAGCTTTTTGATAGGCTTGGTTGTGGACAATAGTCCAATTCCATTTAGAATCTTTACGAAGTAGTAACTGATACAGTGGTGCCAACGTTGTAGACAGGTTTGGAGAGGATTTGTGATAATAGTTTAAAAGTCCTAGGAAGAGTTCAATTCTGGTAACAGAGGTAGGAGTTGGTGCATTTCGAATTAGCTTCCGTTTTAGAAGGTGATGGATTGCAATCCTGAGTCGTCAATGACATGCCCTAAATGATTCAATCGACGGGACAGCAAAAACACACTTTGATTTTTTCAACGTCAGACCAGCTTTTTTCAAGTCGATCTAACACTTTAGCTAGATTGTGAAGATGATCATCATGGTCTCGGCCAGCTACCAAAATATCGTCAATATACCACGCATACAGTTGTTAGGGAGTCCTTGTAGAATACTTTCCATAATCCTTGGGAAAATAGCGGGAGCTGAGGATATACCGAAGGGAAGACGCAAATATTGAAATAGTCCCTTGTGTGTACTGATGGTAGTATATTTCTGAGATGATCGAGTAGAATCTGCTGGTAAGCCTGACTAAGATCTAGTTTCGTAAAAACTTTGCCTCCTGACAATGCTGCAAATAGGCGTCGACCCGAGGGAGTGGATACGTTCAGTTTTGGATGCTCGATTAACAGTTACCTTGTAATCGCCACAAATTCTAATGTTGCCGTCTTGCTTCACGACAGTAAATCGGCGCTGCCCAGTTCGGAGAATGTAACTGGTTTAATGATGTCCAGACTAAGGAGGCGTTCTATTCCTGTTCAACTTTCATTTTAAACACATAGGGACAGGACGTGGCTTGAAAGAATTGTGGTGGAAACTTAGGATCCACCCATATGGTCGTGTTAGTACCTTCCAACTTGCCTAGTTGAGAACGGAAGAGTTGGCATGTTTCGAGATGAGAGTGTCAACTGGTGATGTTGCTAGGGTGCTGTGAATACTGCCCAATCAAGTTTGATAACATCCAGCCAGTTGCGTCCCAAAAGTTTGCACCATTTCCTTGGACCACAACTAATGGAAGGGAGAGTTCTTGTCCCGCATGTGCAACCTGAACGTCGAAAGTGCCACGGACAGTGATTGGTCACCGGTGTACGACTTGAGCGAGAGAGATGAAGGTTGCAGGTGGAATTGACCTAAAAAAAGAAACATAAGTACTTTCACTTATAACAGAACCAGCTGCTCAGTTGTCAAGTTCCATTTGAATGTCCCCTTGTTTACATTGACAGTTATGAGAAGGGGTTTGCCACCCACCCACTGTGTTAAAGAGTGTGTACGTTTCATCTCCTTGTTGTGGTGAGGGAGGCTGGCTTGAGTGAGGTGGAAGTGAGCTGAGGTTTGTCTGATGAAGTGTCCGTCTGTCTGGTAGTTTAGCACCTCTTCTGAAGGGCTGTTGTTGTGGACCTGGCAATTGTTGCAAGTGCTGCCGGAGTTTGGACTTGCAGACTTTAGCTATGTGTCAATTTTCTACAGTAACGACATTCTGCACTCTTGAATTTGCACGTATCAGAAGTATAATTATCTGCTCCACAACGGTAGCAGGGGTTGGAAGTAGGTCTGGTAGGCTTGTGACTAGGTCTAGGGGTTTGGATGCACACGTTTGATGTGATGCGTTTGAGTGCTGCTGCTGCTGAAGGTGAGTAATGTCTTGATTTGCTAGTTCCATAGCTAGCGCTAATGTCGAGAGCCTTTGATAGTCGAGATCAGGTTCTGGAGTAGTCTTCTTGAATACGGCCGTCAGCTATGCGTAATACGAGTCGATCACGGACCATTCTTTCTAGAGAATGAAAGTTACAGGTGTTCTACCCAGTTTTCTTGAGTGTGCCACATATGTAGCTACTGTTTCACCTGGTTGACGATGTCTAGTGTTGAATCGATACCGTTGATTATCTGTGATGGTTTAGGGGTTGAAAATGTTATCGAGGATCCTAACGAGGGCGTCGTACGTTTTATCAGCTGGTTTTTTTTTCAGGTTGTAGGCAAGTTTTTTGAGAAGTTCATATGTAGTCGCTCCACAGCAAGTGAGAAGAATCGCCTTTTTCTTAGCTTCGTTATTTTGAAGGTCATTTGCTTCGAAGTAGTACTCCAATCGCTCGTCTGTACGATGACCATGACTGCGTGCTTGCGTCGAATTCCGGGAGTTTGCCGTGTGTAGCCATCAGTGAATCCAAGTACCCTCTCGCCAGTAAATGTTGTATTCCCAGTCACAAGTTATCATAAAAGAACTCAGAGTTATCATTAAAATACAACTCACAAACACAACTCAGTTACACAAACTACAGTTAATGACAAAAAATGACAGTTTATATACCTACTAAACAATATAATAGACATAGTTATCACATTATTCCTAGTCATAGTTACCACAATAATAATGAACCAAATTACACTGGATAATGTCCCATTACAAAAATCACTATCTTTTATAAAATTCAATTCTCCACTTAATGCTAGATACATATACAATAGTTGTAGAATTAATCATTTTATATCACATGATATCTATATTTGTATGTCCATTGACTTTTTATTCTTTTGTCTATATATGACAATTAAATATTATAATTAATGTAATAACTGCATACTTTAAATGGTGACATACAATGGAATCAATGACTTTAATTAATTGTGACCACAACTATGAGGGATGTTACCTTCAAGTTTTGAAACTAGCTTTTTCCTTGATCTATTAATTAAGTTTTATTTCTAGCATTCTACTTTATAGTTACTCAATTGTTTCATTTAATTATTTTTACAGTAGTCAATATCTTCCAAACAATTATAGGACAATATTTTTTAATTATAATCTTGTTAGGTATGTGTTAATTATATAACTGTGTTTGTTTGTTTTTTTGTTTTACATAACAACTAACAGCATTGAGTAAATTAAACTAAATACTTTAACTTCAGATAGATTATGTCAGCCAATAAATTAAACTTGTCTCTACGTCAAGTGCTACAACAATAGATATGACTGACAATGATTTAAAACTTCTAGTACATAATATATTTGTTATAGTGGAATCTCCCTGATCTGAATTCAAAGGTTTTTTAATTGTTAATAAGTGCAACTTTATTTTAGCTTAACTTTTAAAATAAAAGATACCTCTGTAATCAGGACACTTTAAACTGGTCCCAATTTATTTGTCTAGATAAGAAAAGTTTCACCTTTAAATATTTTATTATAGCAAGACCCCCCCCTCCAAGGGGACACTTCAGTCTGAAATTTGAATACTCATACTATTTTGTACATTGGTTTAGACCCTAGACTCATAATAACTACTACAATAGTAACTGATCCCCTGAAATACACCCCCACTGTTACATAATTAGGACAGTTTGATACTGTTATATCTCTTATTAAAACACAAATGAAAACAACTCATACTAGCACAGAACTGAATTAAGGACAACTATACAATTGCTTAAATATCCAATGAATACTTACAAGTACAAGTCCAAAGTCCAATTAGTACATAATCCAGTACAGTTATTATACAGTTCTCCCCCTCCTTAATCAAAGAACTTGTCAGAAAAAACGTTGAGGGGGTCTCCTCACTCTTGAGGGATAACGAGGACCTGTACTGACTCGAGGTTCCGACCCTTGTCTTGAATCAGAAGACTCAACTTATGGATTGGACTGAAGAGTCATTTCTTATTCTGGAAATTATCTGACATACGAACTCGAATTTTGATTTTGATGTCGTTTAACCGATCATGGTTGAGTTTTGCAATCGAACTCAAAAACAACTCTACCAATCTGTTTCACTATGACTCCAGGTATCCATTTAACTTTACTGCCCTGTGAGAAATTCCGAATGTACACATCATCTCCTCTTGAGTGCTCTTTCGCTCTTTGTAGTAAATCAAATCTACTACTCAAAACTGTCGTCCAAACATTAGCTCTGCCGGAGATTGACCTGTAGTACTATGTGGAGTTATTCTATAAAGAAAACAAAAATTGAGCTAATTTTGTATCTATTGCACCACTTGCTATCTTTTTCATCCCCTTCTTGAATGTTTGTACCATTCGCTCTGCCAGTCCATTAGACTGTGGATGATAAGGAGCTGTCTTGATGTGTTGAATACCATTAGCTTTCAAAAATCTTCAAATTCCTGACTTGTAAAACATGTCCCATTATCTGATACTAGAGTACGAGGCAACCCATAACGAGCAAACATTGTTCGTAACATTTGAATAATTGCTGTAGAGGTTGTAGACAACGTTTTCATGATCTCTACCCACTTGGAGTGTGCATCTGTCACTATAAAAAAACATAGAATTCATGAAGGGACCAGGATAATCCACATGCACTCTGGCCCAGGGTCTAGTTGGCCATGTCCATGGTTCTAATGGTGCCATTGCAGGATTTGATTGGTTTTCCTGACACTTTGCACATTCTTTGAACCAACTTCTCAATATCCTTTGTCAAACCAGGCCACCAAAAATACATTCTTGCCAAACTCTTCATTCGATTTACTCCTGGGTGTGCCTGATGTAACTCTGCTAACATTTGTTGTCTACCTGAGATGGGATCAGAACTCTAGAACCATAAATAATGCATCCATTTAATGTCGACAACTCCAATTTATGCTTACTGAATGATTTCAAGTCTACTGAACAATGTTCTGGCCATCCAAACTGAACATACCTGTATACTCTGGCTAATAAAGGATCTTTCTGTGTCCACTCTTTTACAGTTTCTGTCATGATTGGCATTGTGTCCATGGCTTCCATTAACTTCACCAATTCGGTTGGTACTGGTTCTTCTACCTCTACATTTTCAGTAAGAAGTCGACTCAACGTGTCTGCATTGCTATGCCTATGAGTAGGCCGAAAGGCCATCGTATATTCATAGTTAGCCAGGATCAACGCCCATCGTTGTATTCTACCAGCTGCTTGTACTGGAACTGGCTGCTTCTCATTAAACAAGGGACTTCAGAGACAAATTATCAGTGTACTTAAGAACTTGTGTCCAAATAGGTATGAATGAAACTTTTTTACTGCAAAAATGCAGGCCAGACCCTCTTTTTCAAGTTGTGAATAGTGTTTTTCAGATTCTGTTAAGGTCTGTGAAACATAACCTATTGGTTTCTCTGAACCATCTGTCATATGTTGAGCGAGAACTGCACCAATACCGTACATAGAGGCGTCACATGACAAATTAATGGAAGAGACGGATCGAAATGAACCAGTAAATTTGATGATGTAAGGAGTTTCTTTGATTCTTGAAAAGCTGACTCTTCTTCTGACCATCTCCATTGAGTGTTCTTCTGGAGCAACCTATAGAGAGAAAAGAGATGTTTTGAGATATTAGGTAGGAATCTACCATAATATGTCAAAAGACCCAGATAAGCTTTTAACTGGGTGAGATTTTTGGGAGGAGGACTTCCAGAATTGTGTCAACTTTATCTTGTGTTGGGTGTAATCCCTGAGAGTCGATAATATGTCCAAGATATACACAGACTTTACCATGAATACACATTTTTTCTTTTCACCAACAACCCCGCATCCTCGATTTCGCTTCAATACTGTTCTAGTGATTTCAAATGTTCCTCATCATTCTTTCCAGTAATAAGAACATCATCTATATATACAATCACTCCTGGATATTCTGAAGTAGACTTTTTCCATAACTCTTTAAAAAATGGCCGGGGCTGATGCAATACCAAATGGTAGTCTCCTATATCGGAATAACCCCTTGTGTGTGGTTAATCACCGTATACTGCTTGGAGACTTCATCAAGTTCCAATTGCTAATATGCTTGGCTCATGTCCCAACTTCGAAACAGCTTGCCTCCTGTTCTTGCAATTGTGTCAACTGTCTGACTGGTCGTGGCCTGTGGTTTCGTCTGCTCTTTGAAGTAGATTTTTTAGTATTCGATCTCTCAATAAGTCCTTCAATGATGCACCAAATTTGCAATACCGAGCTAGAGAACGCAGTTCAGCCACAAATGTGCTCACAACTCTTCCCCTTCGTGCCTAATCCTCGTGTGGAACCTGTATCGTTCCACCATCTCTGACGGTGCAGGGTATAGTGTTCGGTTTAAGAGCGTCACTAGCTCTTCATAACTCTTCTCTCCAGGTTTCTGAGGGCTTATTAAACTCGTCAAGAGCTTGTAAGGCGCTGGTCCAATTGCTGATAAAAGTACAGAACGCTTTTTGTCTATATTAGTGATTCCGTTGGCGTCCAAAAAATGACCCAGTCTTTCCACATACTGGTCCCACGACTCCATCATAGCATCAAATTCTCGTAGTCTTCCCAGAACACCTGCCATCTCACCCTCGTCGCCAAATGTTATATCTCTTATTAAACACAAATGAAAACAACTTAATACTAGCACAGAACTGAATTAAGGACAACTATACAATTGCTTAAATATCCAATGAATACTTACAAGTACAAGTCCAAAGTACACAATTAATACAATAGTCCAAAGTACATAATCAATACATTTTATTACATAACAACAGCAATACTTTTATAAAACTTTGAAAGAGTGAAAAACATTGTTCAATTATTTTAAGTATGATATTAACAATTGCTACAAATTCATTTGTAGTAAGAATATTCAGGTATTATTAATATCAACACACACATTTTAGCTAAACTATTCGTTTATAGCAGTTACACTGGATTACTTCTCAGTTTATAAAGAACCATGTCATACAACAAGTACCATATACGATTCATCTATTGGAGTAACTTTTAACTTTCTTCAGACAATACACTTTCATCAATTTTTATAAAACATTTTGAAGAATGTATCTTGACTACTAGAGCTGGTAGATGACTTAGTAACAGTTACAACTTGAGAGTTCATGTCTCCAATTAGTTGTGGAAGTAAACCAGATATATATGTCAACCTTCCCACCAACACAACCACACTTCATACAACTAATTAGTACCATTACCTGTATATAATGTCTGGATAAATTCTCTCTTTATTACTTCAAATGTCAGTGGTCCTCCATGTATATTGTTCACATTCTGCAAGGAAACATTCTAAGGTTGGGAAATTGATTTGACTTTTAGATTTGCAAGTGCTTCTTGAGCATATTTGATATATATAAGTTTATTCAGCAATTCTCTATAATGAAATAAGTTCATCTTAAGCATCTATTACTCTTTTTTTAAAACTAATAAAGTATAAACACCTTCACAATCATGATATAAAACATACACGAGATCTTCGAAATTGAGATTGTACATACTTACCAGCTATTAATAGTCCTGAGAATATGAGAGTTTAATTTTGTTATTGCAGGAGCATAAATGTAAGAAAGACATATAATAACAAGAGTTGTCATTAAAAGCAATCTAAAATAAACAACTACATGGAAACATCTTCTCATGCAAGGAAGTGGTAGAGTAGGTATGTCTTGTGATTGCTCATTTTGACATTTGACTTGTGATAACATGACGAGCTGATTTCTTACCATCACAGAAAAGAGGAAAGAGGCTACAGAGAATTGGCATATTTACTGAATCTTCTTTTTTATTTTTTCCTTTGTATTTGATACATCTTCTGATGAGTACCATTTACACACTGTGCTGTTTAATTGCTTTAAATAATAAAGTCCCTTACTGATTGCTAAGTAAGATATTTTGGATTAGTAAACAATGAGAGGCAAATATTAAGATTCAGTGGTGTGGTGTGGGTTACTGATTATCAATAAATACTCCCAAACTCTCATAGTTGCCCCATATCAATTCCATATTTAGTGAGACCAACCCTTAGCTTAATGTACTGCCAATATTATAAATATTATAACATGGACATTGTTCATACCACTTATGTTATATGCATTTGACCAACATCTTGAGTGTCAGCATCCAATTTTTTAACCTCGCTCTCAAAATATTTGTCACTGCTATTGTATAGTTTTTCTTTCAGTGAAGATATGTAATGAAAAAAGGTCTTTTAATGAGTTAGAAAGTTTGTGTAATAGTATCTAGCAACTAGTGTTCTTGTAATTATGTAAATTAAGGTATTCATATTATAGTCTTTGTATTTTAGGGGATAGATATACTCTACTACAATATATTAAATGATCAATTTGATGTTAGTCCTCTTAGTGTTGTTGTTTATATTCTAAGAGTTGTAATACCATCATCTAAATATTAAAGTTATTGCTAATTAAAACAAATTCCAGTGAAAACAAATTAAAAGAGCTGTACATATGTTACACTTGAATCAATTGGTTTTATAACAATAACAATTTAATCTATTATTAGTATCTACCCTCATTATCATTGATATGTGATTACTGAATCAGTTTGAAATATAAGAAAGAATGTCATAAGTACTTTTCAAAGGAATATTACTGCAAAAATAAATATTGAAAATATTAAAATGTTATATTAGTTGAATACTTTATATTCATTAAGATATTGTCAGATTGAAAGACTTAAGTCTCCTGTATTGACTAATAAGACAGTGACTGCTTGAGTACCATTGTGTGCTCAATTTCACATGATATAATTAGTCTTTCTTTCAATATAATATCATTGTTCTGTAATATTTAATGTTATCATTAGTTACACATGTTACATAAATCAGGACCGGAATTTAAAAATCATTACAATATAGAATTTGTTTGCTATTATTAATCGTGATCAATTAATTTCATATCTCATTTCTGAAAAGTCTTGTCATTGTTTGTTTTTTTTTTAACAAGTGACTTACATGTAACAACATTGAAATATTATGTTGTTTTTCTTTAGAGTGACTCTTAATACTTTTATTTACATATTGTAGTACTATATGACAAGTCTTGTATCAATTAGACATGTTTATTTATGTATACATCTCAAGTATATAGTAATAACTATATCATTTCTGGTAGTTTCATTACTTTTACAATTAAAGCTTTATCTCAAATTCTGTTTCTTTTATATAGTTGGGCAATTCTCCTCTAACAAATGCTTGCATGTATAGGTCATGTCAAGTTGTCAAGGTCTTAATCTCTTATGGGTGCCCTCATCCATCAATAATGGAAAATCATGATGGAAAAACTCCTGCTGAGGTGGTCCAAGCTAATTACTGTTAACAGACAAGTAATATTGGAAGCTCTACAAAATGCAAAACAGGTATATAATTTTTTAATTTATATTATTATGTAATGCATAACATCAATTTTTTATGTTAATATCAATAAAGAGTTATTATTGACAAAATATATTAAAACATTGTTTAAAGCACTATATTATAATTAAGATGATACAAATAACCGTAGATCGGAAACTTTCGCGTTACAAAGTTTCATGTAAAAAATTTACGTGTTAAAAATTTCAAACACAAGAGGTGTGGTGTGTACGAAAATTTATTAACCCTGAATATCTTGTACCCTAACTTCTTCATTTGCCCGAGCAAATCCTTGGCTGTATGGAAGATGATAGAGATCTTGTGGGTCTGGAAGTCCATCTGTTGTTTTAGATATCTCAAAAGGACAATATTCACTTTAAACACGTACACCACGACGTAAACGTGCCATAAATATTTCAATGTGTAATAATGTTCGTGTAATTTATTCGTACGTCTACATCCTGTTCAATTTTTTTTAACAACAAACTTTCCCGATCTACGGTAATTTATGTTTACTCCTCTGTTGAAAGGTAAATGAGTATGTTATGAGAAATATTATTCCTATAACATGATAATTCATTTTCAATAACTATATACTAAGATAAATGATGAATTAGAACTAGACATAAAACAACAATAACAATGATTGTTGACCAGAATGTTATGACAACTGTCAACTCACACTCTCTAATTATCAAAATTAATATTCTAAGTATAATTTGGAGACACTGCACTAAAGCTTTTATCAATTATAAGATGGTTATTATTTTTGTAGCAATACACAGAATTCATTGTTTATACTATGTACATAGATGAGATGTCACACAATATAATAAAGTTCTCATTGTTATAAAAATATCTCTTAATGTACAAACAGACATTGTAAATTGGTTGATTATAGACTAGTATGTTTTTTGCTTCATTGACTATTTATATCAGCAAGTAACTCAGACTCCTCTACAATATGTTTTGTAGATAGTATTAGCCAGCTTGTTGTATATCAAGTATTGATTCTAAGAATAATTTGGAGACAAGTATTCAAAGCTTTTTATCAGTTATAAGGACACAGTTATCAATTGTAACAATCACACAGAATAGCTCACCTTTTTAAACAATGTTTCTGTAACATGGAAACAGTTTACCATGTATGTGACCTTGTCTGCCATAGAGCTAACACCATATATCTGAAAAGACATTAAATTCTGTCAATATTTCCATTACCAACAATTAGTTGGTCTATATTCAGTGCTATAGTCTTATTGTTAGAGCAATGTTACTCATCATTATAACTTAATATATTAAATTATTTAATGAATTGTGTTCAGTTTACATCACTTTTTTATTGTTGTATAATATTGATATAGAATTCCACAAGTATACACAGCTCTTATTTGATTTTGTCATAGTTTGTTTTACATAGTTAGATGGAATTATTAGGCTTTGTATTAGGCATTATCAGATATCATTAATAACTTTATACTTCATTTTATAATGATTCTATTAGAAATAAACAGTGTGACCCTAATTAATAACAATGGAATTGCAAAAATTACGACTACTTTTTGTATTCAATTTTACTAATCACATATACTAGTATTATGGGAAATAAATTTAATAGAAGGACCAGTATGTTTATTGTCTTTATTTATACTTCTTTCTTTTAATAGATTATTCGGTTGTTTTACATAAAGCACTCAAGAAGGCATGTCAAAGCAAAGTGGTCAAAACTTGCTACATCAGGAGCACCTGCACTGGAAAGTCTTCAATTATAAACTTATCTTAGATGAACCTCCTCCAGAAGAGAACACCATAGTACTTTAGCAGTCACTGCACCAGAATAAGGAGGGTTGGGACAACCGGTTTTGTGGCAGGAGTGAACCAGGCAATTCTTCTAATCCAATAGTGGAATAAGTAAACCCACACTCAGTCAAACAAATGATAGCCAACCAATAAAACATGGAGTCGATTCTTCTCCAAAAACATTTTCTGCAACAAAAAAGTGAGAAGTGATAGTGAATCTTCATCCTCATCTGACGATGACGGAATACTATCTGTACTACAAAGGACATGTACAAGTTAAAAGATTGTGCCTATTTCAGTACAACAATCAACACCTAAGCTTGTATCTCCTGCTACTAGTGAAATTGTTTAAAATCTTGCCAACTGTAGAGAAATCTCCTGAACTCTATCAGATCACACTGGGTTTATGTTGTAGATTCAGGTGGTCAAGCAGCCTTCTTAGACATAGCTCCCGCATTGCTACGACATAACCCAGTTAGCATACCTCACCCTAAAATTAAATGAGAAGCTTGGAGATAGGCCCAAATTTTATTTTAGCTTAAAGGTGAGTTGATGGAGAGCCAGTGGAACGTCGATCACCAAATGCAACTTCTTGAATCATCCGTTTCGTTCACTAGTGTCAACCGATCAACCTCACCCCCCCCCCCCCCCCCCCCCCCCCCCCCCCCCTTTGCGTAATATCCATATCAGATGTTCTTATGACAAGCCTTCTCTTCTGGTTCTTGGTACATTCTATGATCAAGTGGATGAGTGCAAAGAAGAGACTTTAGATCAGAAAAATGCCAGCTCTGTGGTCAACTTTAAAGCAAATTCCGTGATGTGGACTCAATTATAGTGATTGTAAAAAGAAAGTTATTTTTCCTATCAACACAATTGCCCCGTGGTGAGCCTGAACAGAAATGGCTAAGTTTATTCGTAATGTTGTTTGCCAGTCTTACATTGAAGCTATCATACCGGCTCGATGGTTCTTGTTTAATCTGGATCTAGAAGAGTTTCAAAGAAGAGTGGTCAATGGTTGTAAGCAAAGAACATTGGTTTGAGGATTGGAGAAGCACTAATGATGGAGCCTGTAGTATGTTGACACAGCACTCATGTACTACCATGATCTGACAGTTTTCTTGTATTTCCTAAAGTCCTCCCTAATGTAGTGTTCTTACACCCACAACCACTATTCGATAAGTTAGTCTGAGCTTTAATAGTATTTCTTTTGCTGATGCTGTTGACCATTTAAGGAAAATGAATATTATTCTACCTGCTGATGCCCACGATCAACTTAAGAGTGAAGTACCTTTACACGAGAATATTTTTAGATATCTCTCAGAGGGATTTAACTGCAGAGTTTACAGCTGATGATTTTTTAAGATTAATGGCAGATATTTTTATTATCGCACCTCTACCAGAAAAGGGAAAATTTTTTCTTCCCAGTGTCCTCCCCAACGTTAGATAACTTGTGGAGAAGATTAGAGGTCCATTCTTAAGAAACACAAACCCTCTGGTTTTGACTTGGGAAATGAAACACACGCCCTCAAGGTGTCCTTTCCTGCTCTTGTTGGTTATCTCCTTAAGCGAAAAATCTCACCAAGTTTCGATCTCTATCGTCCCATTGAAATTAAGTGAAGTATCTCTACAATATCGTAATGCTGATCCAACTAGTTATGTCTTGACCTGGAGGTGCAATTCTTTTAGTTATATTGCATTTATTGGCTGGAAATATATTATTCTGGGCTTTCTACAAGGTGCTCTGCTATTGCTGTTCTGTATGGATGGGTATAAATGCAGTTGTGAAGAAATTCCAGTATAAGCCAATTCTATCAATTCTCAGGAACGCTTTCTCTGCTTCAATTTGTCCTGCTCCTCCAAGAAATCATCTTTGTCGTCCAGATGAACGACAAGGGAGACGATTACTTGCTGTCGAGATGGCAGGTCAATAGTGCCAATTGATTGTATACGACAGTACCCTTGATTGATGTGTATCTAAAAAAGATATTAAATTACAAGGTAATTAAAAATTGAATATACTTGTTTGGTATAGTCCTCTATAGGATGATGCCTAATGCAGCTATGTATACAGTATAATGTAAAAACACTGTGTTTGAATAGAGAAGTGTTAATTATATTTAGGTTAGATAAAGTAAATAAGCTTTGTAAAATTGTTGTTATAAAACAAATACATGGACTGTGTTATACTGTACCAGCTTTCAAGTGAAAGGTCACACTCGTTATTAGCTCCCTTCTTTTTTCAAGGATATGGAATAATTTATCTAATGCAGAATGAATTGTCTGTCATAAAAGTGCTTATTGCTTGTTCTTATGTTAAGTATATCAATAATCACTTTTGGACCAGTTTTAAGTCCTCTGAGCATAATATTGTAGATAGAGTCAATATTATAATATATTCCAAATAACCATTGTTGAGTCTTTTTATGGCTATTAAAAAATCAGAAAGTTGTTTCTAAAATGAAGAACAAGTACTACTATCTAAATAGACAAACTCTTCTTTTCTTCTCCACTAGCAACCAATATATCTGCATGAAGCAACACTATGTGGTTTGCCTAATTGTAGTTCTGTACAGGACTTGTGCATTTGTCATGTGTAGTTACTCTCTAACCTTGAACAGGTTCTTGTTATTATCAGTTTTTACCACTGTTATCTGATACTACTATCTGTACAGTGACTATCACTTTAGTCTGGCACTATGGATTATAAAAAATGTAAAAAAGGATATAAATAATATGATAAAATTGTTTTAAGGTAAAAAAAGGAAACAAAAAAAACCATAAAACTGTAAGGATAGCATTACCAAAAAGTGTAGAAACAAAATACATTGATTAATGTACAAATCCATTTAACAAAAATATTATAAGTAGCCAATCCTTTTAAGACAAAGAATGGTTGTTAGCTACAATTGACTGTTAAAAAATTTGATATTTTGAGAAGTGTATTATGGAGAAGAAAGTATGTAACCTAATTCTAATTAACTATTGCTAATGGGTTTGTCCATTCATTTCTACCATCTTTCTATATTTTTTTGGCATTTCTATTCTGACATTGTCTTACATTTTGTTTATAAAATGAGATTTATGATACTAGCAACTTTTAATAGATAGATTGAGGACTTGTACTAACACATGATAAACCACATTGACATATATATTATATATACATGTAATTAACAAAATCATTTAAAAACTATTAAAGTTATGAATAGTGACATTATTATAAAATATGATTTTTATTATAGACATTGCTCAATTACTGAAGAAAGAACCCAATCTCACTGATATCTCCTTACTCTATTAGCTGATATTGAATACGAATGGCAAAAGATTGGTATCGCGCTTGAAGTTGAACAAAGTGTTTTAGAGAGTTGTGACAGCAAAGCATAAAAGATGATGGCTACAAGCTTTAAAGTGATCAAAACTTGGAAAACTAGCATGACTAGTGAAGTTTTACATGGAAAGCTATCATTGCTGCAGTTGAGAGCACCTATTTGTCAAACATAAGTCAACTGCAGTTAAGATGCGTATGTTCTTAGCAAACCTGAGGTGCGTATTAAGTATGAACATGATGATTGACGTCAGCCAAACATCTAATCATGAGGTGGACGGATCTTAAATTTGAAGATGCGACTAACGTCTTATGTACCTAACGTCTGAACATGAAGTGCGTCCTAAGCATGAAGTGCGTCCTGAAACATGAAGATAAAAGTGAACTTTTCGTACCAAATCCAAAAGTCCAGTCCATCCATGCAGCGAGGAGCAACCTCAATCAGCACAGCAAATAAGTGGGATGTTGACCAAACATGCTGCACAAACTAAGAAGAAATGTCAAATCTTATAAGCATTTTTCGTTTATTCCTGGCATTTTTACATAGCTAACATATACTAAAATATTTATAATTATATTTTTGCAATAACTTTATTAGTTTCTCTTTGATATTGATTTACAATTATAAATTCTGTGTTTTAAAAATGAATATTCACTATCTTTAATTTTTATACTATTGTAGTTAATCTAAATAATGGTCTTATTTTGCTATTTGACATTTTTTTTAAGCGTTTAATTTTTGAAAGAGTGCTTTTTAAAACAAGTATGATTTAATATTGAAATCTTATCCAGTATCATTTTACTACAGGCTGTAATCGCTAAATAACCCCAAACTCATGGACAATGTCCTATGTCATACTAAAAAGTGTACAGTAATTCCCTTTATATTTATTATAGTTTACAAGAAACATAATATAAAGTGTTAGTGTCACAGTTTATATATATCATATATATATATAGGGCTATATGTCTCTCATTGTAGAGTATGTTTATAAGACAACAGAGACAACAAAATGATTTCATAATTCACTACATGTATACTATGACACCATTAGCTGGTTATTGCTATGTTACATGTCACTAATCAGCATAAATCTTGATGTGCATTATAATTGAGTATATGTAGTCCTTGGTATATTATATATTGTGTATGTCCTCATTTGTACTATGATGTGTAGTATAGGCCGTACGATACTTCAGGGATTTGAAGTTAAAGCAAAATTGTCAGCGATATCTTCTTTATGTGATATTTTTTGCGGCTATATATACAACTTGACTTAAGCTATGATGTCACTATACATCTATATACATATGTATCCGTAGAGATAAAATAAAACCATACAACGAATACACTTAGAAATTAATCACATCCACATGTTTATAAGGTATACATAACTACATTATTGCTAGCTTGTGTAACTCATATAGGTACCATAATTGTATATTTTAATTAGTTTAGTTTATTATTAAGGCCTTGTTATGACTAATACAAACCATGAAAGTGGTTCGAGAATGAAGAATAGGCCCTACCTAATTTAAAACCGACAAACTCTTGTCTTTCTCCTCCAAGTTCTACTTGATCACTTTATGACTGCACTAACCCATTAATGAACCACATAGACATACATTCATATATACAACTAATATCCTTTTTATTTATAGTGCGGCTATACCGATGCGTTTACTTAAGGTTTATGGTGTACATATACATCTATGTATTTGTGGTGTGTGGTTATAGAGTAAGATGACATAACTAGAACATCTAAATCAGACACAAATATTGTTACATAAATAATGAAAGCATGCATCAAATACAAGTACATTATACACATTATGTGCTTTATGTTCCTTTAAAGATTAAAATCACAATTTTTTTATTTTTTTTTCTTCCAACTTATATTTAATATACTATTGTCACTAGTGATAAACTGATTGATTAACCATTAAGAGAGAAGTGATTACATACCAAGCAATTATAACATGTCTTGATTCTATACATGTGTTCAAATAAAATTAATTCTTAGCCTCTCTGAATAAAAAGAGTAACTAAGTAAAGGAAAGAATTAACCGTGTATAATCTCTACATCCTAGCTGTAATTTATATGTGTCAGGAGCCCCGTCAATTGGTGGAACATATTATATTTTGGGTTTTTTATATTGACGGGTATATGACAATGAAGGCTCAGTGTTAAAGTTTGATATTTCTAGTGATTCCATAGGTGTCTCATTGATTGATATACTCTGTGTACTAAAGGTATTTAAAAGTGTGTCCCTTTCAACAAACATTGTATATCTGTCACTATTATCTGTAACTGTTTGGGCTATAGTGATAATAAGATGCAGTCATCTGTGGATTTAGGAATCTTCCAAAATGTTTACCTTTCCCCTATGTCAAATATGCAGACAATCAACTATACTATAAAGAGATATAGTTTTTTACATTACAATAGTATATATAATAATACAAAGCCAACAATCATACTAGCCTTTAGAGCATCACGGTAATATGATAGAACACTTCAACTTCCTCCCTGGCCTCTCTTGCTCATCACTAGCTACCGTCTTCCTTCTCCTTTGTTTAAAGCAGAATTTGGTGGTCTGATTGTGGTTCGTTCCTCTGACATTTTTGACACATATCCTCCTCCATTGTGGGTCTTAGCTGGCCATTGGCATCAATCAATCAGAACATCTCCAAATGATTTTCCTCCTTTTCTCTTTCTAATAATGAAAATATCATCTATTCTTCCAATAAGAAGTGCTCTTGTGTGTTGAAGTAAAAAAGTTTGCATTCCATCTTAAATCAAGTAACACATTTCTAAAACTGTTTAAACTTTGTTTGGTTAAATATAACTGAACTGTCTGAACCTTGATAAACTTAGTTTGTGCAATTACTGTTTGTATACCAATACCATTAACAACCATATGGTAGAATGCTAGAATAAAATTTATAGGAGGCTGTTGTTTGTCAATTACTAGATGTTGCATTAAAACAAAAAATAACAAAAAAAACAAAAAAAAAAAAAAAAAAAAATGTATTAATGCAAAAAAAAAAAAAAAAAAAAAAAAAAAAAAAAAAAAAAAAAAAAAAAAAAAAAAAAAAAAAAAAAAAAAAAAAAAAAAAAAAAAAAAAAAAAAAAAAAAAAAAAAAAAAAAAAAAAAAAAAAAAAAAAAAAAAAAAAAAAAAAAAAAAAAAAAAAAAAAAAAAAAAAAAGAAATAAAATTTATAGGAGCTGTTGTTATGTCAATTACTAGATGTTCCATCAATTTATTATCTAAAAGCTAATTCTAATTCTGGGAAGTGTAAGACTTGAAAATATAATTTGTACATATTAATATTAATATTAATATCAGGAGTAGGTCTCATTAATAATATAATTATAATTAATGTTAATTGATACATTTACTTTAGTTCTTTCGCCAAGCCTAAACTCATTCACTTTTCCATATAAGGTAATTCAATGCAGTTTGCTACCTTTTAGTAGAAGAACCAATGCCATATGTTCCACGCAAGACGAAAACCTTGAATGATCTGGTCATCACTACCAGCTTGACAACTAAACCTGTTGTCATGTAACAGCCAATTCTCGTTTACAAATCTGCCTTACTTTGCATAGCACGTCAGAAATATTTTTACGGAGTCTGTAATTGAACATCACTCTGTGGCTATTCAATATTATAACATAATGGATATATCAAACTGTTGTTTATAATGACATTTAATTAATACATTGAACATACTTACTACACTTAGCTGGTGACATCACTCTTTTGTTACTTCAATAATTATAACATAATGAGATATAAGGATGATGTTTATAATGACATCTTTTAATTACTATTTGACATACTTATACACTATGCTGGACATCACTACTGTGTATTATGATAATACTTTTGCATTCTTAATAGTTCTCTCTTTAAATCTATTATCTTTACACTTGTGAACTCGTACATTTTTATAGATATAGTCTCCTTTATTGAGAAAGAAACCCAATCTCAAGGGATGGGGGGCTCTTAGTCCTTTAGATGCGTTCTGGATCTATGGACTAACTAATATAACTGCTATTAAACAGTTTAAGTAATTTTGGTTTGCATTAACACCTCTAAATTCTTAATTGAAATACTTTTAGAAGGTTTAGGCTATTGAGTAACATTTTATAAAAGTAAACTGCTCAGTGTAAAGGACTCTATGGGAACTAACTAAAATCAACTGCTATGAACAGTTATAAGTAGGTTGTTTTCATTAACGGTTTAAAGTCTTAATTTAACACAGTTTAGAAACCGTAGACTACTAAGTGAAATTTTGTAAAGTATATTTCTCATTCCTAAAGGCCTTCAGGCACCAACTAAATAAAATGGCAGCTCAAACAGATATATACGTTGGTTGCATTAATGGGCACGAAGAGTGGTCTCGCTCTGGAAGTAGAGAAAGAGTTTTGGTGAAATGTACTAGAAGCAATGATATATGATGGCAACAAGCTCTATAAAGTTGCATTAAAATTGGACTAATACTACTATGACTACAGAAATTACCCTGGATAACCATTATTGCTGCTGTGGAAGGTCCTATTGTCAGCGCACAAAGGCAACAGCCAACTAAGATACGAGAATTTTTTGGTAGGCAAAACCTGAGGTGTTTTTTTGAAATACAACTGGAAAGAAAGATTTTATCGACCAAAACCACTTCTTCCAATAAATGTACGCTTTGTAAGATGTTTTGTGTTTGCTTTTCTGTCACCTTTTTAACAAGTCTTGATCTCTAAAAAACAATGTCTACATTGTACTACAGAACATCATGATATTGATTTATGTGCATTACATACCTTTTAATTGTGTGTGCAGACATTGACATCAGTTTTTACTTATATTAGCTGTGTGATATTAATATTTTCTTGTAAGCTATTATTGTTACATATCAGTAGAATCCAATTAAAACCCTAAAAATAATGAATTAATTTACCAGATCATAGTAACTCATACTAGACTAAATCTTAAAGTGTTTATATTAAAGTAGTTACTATTAATGTAGATATGTTTATGAAGTAATGTATACAACATGTAGACTGTACTATGTATCAGATACTAAAACATTGGGTCATTGATTACTACAATTAATATAGGAATCTCAATTAATATGTGGTATTCCTGTTTCTTTTTCCAGTATTGTCAAAAAATGTACTTTATTACTTGTATCCTACAGAAGTCGAGGACAGATATTTCGCGGATTTCTATTCCCTTGCGCACACCTTCGTCAAAATTAATCATTACAATAATTATAAAATTATTATTTGGGTTTGCCCGATACATAGAATAGGAGCACATTCGTCTTAGATATATGGCATAACGTTCAAACTAAATTGTATTCCTATTTCTTCATATGTATTCATCAGATGTCTTGTTAGTATGATTGGAATCATACTAACACAATAGAGAAGGGACTGGCTAATTAACAAAGTGTTCATCATGAACGTTAAAAAAAAGACTTTAATTGTATACACAACCAGTTTTAAGAAGCCTACATT
>NW_024534154.1:0-50535 GCF_016097555.1 Gigantopelta aegis
GAATCCATAATTGGTGTCCTCCAATCCATCCGCTTTATCTTTTAACTTGGCTTTGACATCACCTTCTTCAAGTATGCTCCTTCTTCTTTTCCCATTTTAAATTACCAGATTCCATTGGGGAGAAAAGCGGGGAAGTTCCTCGAATGTTCCGGGGATCACCTCCGGACCAAATGTACACCAAAAATTTTGAGGAAGAGGAGCCCTATGAAGTTTGTTGTACTTTAATTGCCTATATAATGGGGAACTCAATGATTGTAAATAGATTAGTTCTCTGTCAAGTGACGCTGTACCATGTTTTGTAAGGGATAGTTCCTACCGCTACAGTAGATCGACCTGCAGTCCCTGACATCTGCCTCCACATCTTCTCCCAAATAGTCAAGTTCGAGCTTGTAAAACTCTATTCCCCTCAAAACATGATCCTCCCTCTCTATGCTAATTTTCCGGATACTAAATTACTAACTCCGTATAATCATTGGCCATCGCGAAGATGACTGATGCAGCTACAGGGCATCCTGCTAATTTATAAAGGGCTTATCTTAACGAAACAGAATATATCTGGTCTATTTGAGGGTAAGTTACCAATAGTTCATAATGGTATCTTAATTGATATTCATATTTAGGACCTCACTGCTCTACTTGTCAAGAGTCCTGTAAGCTGATCCTGTGGAATTTCTTATTTTAAAAATTACAAGCTAAGAAAAAAAGGTAAAACAATCGACCTGAAATTATTAAGACATGGTTTTACATGTTATAAATACCGACTAGAGTGCTAAACATTGTTCCGCCATCAAACTGGAGATAAGAAAATAGATGTGACAGGAACAGCTATTCCTCCAAAACCAATGGTAGTCATTTAATTACATTATATTGCTGTGATTTAATCTCCTCTTTTAGCTGGCTACAAATTAAATCTGCGGGCTCAACTCGGACATCAATGGTTAGTTCACTCCGTTATTATTTTATTTGTTTATATATTGTTTAGGTTAAACCACAAAGTACCTCTCATCGACAGCAGCTGCTTCTAAACTCCTTCTAACCCCCACCCCAACTACTCCTGCTGTTATCCTAAACCTACAACAAATGGATCCAAGTCCAAACAGCTTACCCCAGCAAAAGCCGAAACTCTGCACTCTGGTGATAAACCATTACCTCCTTCTCACAGTTAAAACTACTACATCAGCTCGTAAATACCAACGGGCAGGTAGTTCTACTAAAGGTAGTGAGTACTCCTTCTAAAGGCAGTGGTATTCCCTAACTAAAGTTTGGGAGGTGGCATACCTGCAAAAAGGGGTGGGGGCCTCCCCTGGCGTTTCATCGAATCAAGGAAACCATCACAGTATCCCCAAGTCAAAACACAACAAGGACCCAACAGCCAAACCTGTCTTTTCAACCTCCTGCCAAAGCTGTGACCAAATCCAAAGGGTTAAAAAAAGAAGAGCCAGTTAGTTGTTGTAGAAAGTAAGAACAACCTGCAGTTTAAAATATCTACAGATGATGACAACAATGATGTGAAGGGATATTGTTAAACCACTGCCACCCACTGAGGATGGACAGCGAAGATGAAGGCCATGAACAAGATGAACAAAAGATACAAGGGAACTTCAATGAATTGTTTATCAAAGTTAAAGAAGTAAGTTGACCCACATTAATGTTCAGTTTTTAAACTTATATTTATAACAGATCTAAATTACCCTCCGTAAACATGGTCAAAGAAAAGTACATTGGAATAATCTCATTAAGACCACACCCACTTCAGAAGGGTATATAAGTGACGAGGAAGAGAAAGCGATGATGATGTTTTGGAAGTTGTTGAAAGTTAGATGTACGTGCAAGAGAAGTGTTGTATTTAACTGGTGAGGCACGCAGGAGTCACTACAGGTCAGTCACTTCTATTAGTGGTTTATTCTGTTTATTAAATGTGATCTATAGTTGACAATCTGTCGGTCCAAATGTTTGACGCTCAAGGTTTCAAATATGTGCCCGCCTGTGCTAAAGTCCTTCCTGTGAAATGAACAATCCACTACACTATCATCTTCTATTGTATCTACATTTTTTGACTTCCATGGAAGAGTTTTGGAGAGTGCTTCCCAAGTTGCTAGTAAGGCATCTTTCCCACAGTGGGATAATGGACCATGACATCTATGTTCAGTTGATAATACAAGGACATTGCTGTAGTGGATTATGTTAATATGATATGGGGATATAATAATTTTATTATTAGGGTTACCAAAACAGCTAAACAAAGATGAGTATTGGGGTAAATGTTGGAACTGCTGGCTCAACTCTCTCATCAACGATACAGTCAGAAGACACTTGGCAAGGATTGTCACCTATACCAGCCCATTGTTGAACCCAGTGAAGATGTAAGTACACAATATTGTTATGTATCTATTAAATTATTTTATTTAGAGAGTGACTAAAAATTTACCTCCTCCAGTTGATTTCCAAATATAAACCTGAGGAAGAGAAGGAGGAGGCAGAAGAGGGAGGAGGAGGAGGAAGAGGAAGAGGAAGAAGAGGAATAGGAGGGAGGAGGAAAAAGCGATAGAGGAGGAGGGGTAAGAGCAAGATGGGAAGGAAAAGAAGACGAGATCGAAGACAGAGGTCAAGACAGGCAGTCTCACTGAGGTGATGAGCAGGCCCGATCTTGTTGTAGTAATAATTATAATTATTCAATGTTAAATTTAATCTCTTCACAGTTGGAAACCTGAGGACCACTTGGCAAGGATTGACCCCTACACCACGCCCATTGGTTGAACCCAGTGAAGATGTGAGGTACAATGAATAATATAACTATATCTATTAAACTATCATTATTTAGGAGAGTGAGTTAAAATTACCTTCTCCCGGTTGACTACCATAAACCGATGATGAAGAGGAGATAGAAGATGATCAAACAGGCAATCTCATTGATATAGAGGATTAACATGATGACAATAGTAACTGTTAACATACCTTGTTGTTGTAGGAATACTCATAAATTATTCATTGGTTTTTACCTCTTGTAAAACAATCATTTCTATTTCCCAATTAGTTTTTTGTTTATAAAGTTTTGATAATGTATTATTAAGTTGTTATATAAAATAAAAAAAGAGATATGATATTGCCAAAAAAAATGTCAATACAGTTACTTTTTGTTACTCAACGTTTCTTAGTGTTACTTTTATTGGAAGCCCCCCACCCATTTTACCTCCACCCCCTTTAGGCTTAACACGATAAGCTGATGCATATTTCTTCCTCTTCAGACTCACTATCCCCGCCCTCTGACCCCTCCCCTTCATCACCTTCCAGTGAAGAGTGTTCTAGTCGCCTGCTTCTTAACAATTCTTTGTACATTGTAAGGTAAGGGGGTACCTTCTTTATTATAGGTACGAGTAAAAGGCTGCTTTGACCCTATTTGGAATAGTATTAGTCATATGACTATTCACCTGTTTTGCTATGGTGTTACTCACCTTTGGATTAATTTGTGATAATACATCTTGTCGTCCTGAGTAATGAGATAATTCTAACATGTTTTCCCCAATCTTCTTTAGTGAGGTCATAATGACCTAAATTTTCACAACTTCAGTCACAACCCTCTGTGCCCTAAATAGTCACATGTTTTTCACTGATGATAACATAATAACTGACTTTGTATATTAGTGGGGTGTCAGTTTATCGTGCAAAAAGGCAATAAATCCATCCCAATTCTAAACTTATTAACAAGAGCAACTACAAAATGGACACAATGGACACATAGACAATAAAATGGATACATAAGACTTACACTAATCTAGTGTGTTGTTGTAGTTCTTGTAAATTGCGGGTCATATTTTGTTCTCTTAGAATTATTTCCAAGCCATGAGGAAACTCTCTGGTTTTCCCCCAGATTACCTCTAATTAACTCAAACCAGGTACAACACTAGAAAATATTGCCCTAACAATATTGATAATTGCCATGGTAAACAGTGTTAATCTTATTATCTACATGTACCTGTGTTTGGTAGGAGCTCCCAGCATTATTAGATCGTATCAGTCTAGAGACCAAATCACCTTGACCAATGGAGTCAGCAGAATCACTCCTAATCTGGTAGTAACTTTGTGAGGAGAACTTGAGAGAGAGAGAGAGAGAGAGAGTTAATTCGAGTGTATGTCTAACTTACTCTGCTGCTAAAGGCTTTACTCGGGACATAAATTCTCTTGGACAAAGAGAGACCTAGTGAATAATCTTGGAAAAAGAGATTGGATTTTTCCATTAAATTCAAATCACGTTCTCCTTCAACAGGCATAAATACAGTCTTAATCACATCAATGGACCCTGTACAAACACAACTTGTAAACCATTCCATTAATATCCAACAAGTACCATTTTTGATGTGTTTCTTTACCTCCTTGAGCAGACTCCTTAGCAATATCATAACTTAGATTTTTATCAGTAGCAGACCACACGATAAATTATGTAATACTCTAAAAACATAGCTCTCTATAAATTACAAAAATTCTTCACTCTACTGTCTAATATCAGAACAAGAAGCATTATATTGTCTTTCTTGCAGTGCCAGAGGAGTAATTTTAATACCCTCTTTAAATGCAATTGACATCATGGACCACTATAATATTATATTACCAGACCCTTCATCAAAGATGGTCAATACCTTAATCTGTTCAGGTCTGGGTTTATAGAAACGAAGGTCAATAACAATAGTTAGCAAGAGATCTTATCTTGGGATGTTGTCGATCATTACATATGCAAATAATTGGTACTTGGGATGTCTTAATTAACTGGATCAATTCCTATTAACTATGGACTCAAACCTGTACCATTCAACAATAGGCTCATACCTGTACTCCTCCTTGTCCTCATTCCCAGACATCCATCTACTTCATCCATGATCAGGACATTTGTTTACCAGTTTGATCTCCTCCTAAAGTTAATATTTGCTGGTAGAGATGTCAGGACATCTATGACACACACATACCAGATAAAACGGCATCCATTGATAATGATTTCGAGAACTAGAGATAACCTCTTGCAAGTCTTCTTACTTTCGAGCAGCACTGGCATTGAGTTCTATGTAAGTATAACCTCTTCCTAAGCAAACAGTGATGTCATGTTTTTTTTGTTAAGAGTTCCCTTACTTTACACACTAAACAGCTGATGTTTTTTTACCCATACCAGGAGACCTGATAATAATGCTGCCACTTTGTAAGATGACCCATCACCTTGACCAATCGGCCTAAAGATGTTTTGAAACAAATTATATTACCATTGTCAATGATATATTACCACCACCACGAGCTATAGGTCTTTTTTTATTAGTTCCTGATCCGTGGTTAGAGTACCAGTCCCTTAACCAGTTAGCTATTTTCTGTACGTTACTTTTGTCTCCTTTCTGTCCAATTATTTGCTTAGTTGATGTTGGTGCATATTTGTCGACCCAGAGGAGATTATCTACAAAGGTCAAGGTCAATAGATGTCAACATTAACAACTTCAGATACCTGTAGTTTTAATGATTGATTTGGTGGTAGTAGTGGGAGTGGTTGCTATATCCATGTTTTAGATGGTGGTGGTCTAGTTGGGTGGAACAGGATGCACTGGAGACTTTGCTTTTATCTTAACAGAAGTGGGTGGAGTTGTTCCACCTTCTGTCTAATTGCAGTGGGTGTGGTAGCTCTGCACTTAGCCTTATTGGAAGAGACTGGAGTTGCTCCACCCTTTGTCTTGCCAGAAGAAGGTGGAGTTGCTCCTCCTTTTCCTGGGACGTGTTCTAATGAGATCAAAAAGACCATCTTCATCAATTAATTTGGTGCCTAGCTCTTTAGCCTAAACGAGAATGGATATACAAATGGACTAAATAATGGACAGACAGACAGACAATGGACAAATAATTGTACATTTTATTGTTACCTTTTTAATTTTACTTTCACCAGCATCATCTCCCACAACAAGATATGATGTTTTCTTGCTCAAACTTGTTGTCACACGTCCTCCATAATTTTTAACTAATCCAGCCGCTTCCTCACGGTCTAATGACTCACCCACACCAGTAAGTACAAAGGTAAGACCAGCTAAACAATTGTCAGCTCCCTGAGAGAGAGAGAGAGATGATTTGATGAGTAGCAATATAACTATAATACTTTAGGTGTCTCCTTCGATCCTGGGGCTTTTGGGTCCTTCTCGTTAAGATAAGCGATATAACTAGCATGCCGACTAGGTTTGGGTGGTTCCTATAATTATACTACACAAATACTAATTAATATTAAAAGACACATACTGGAACATCACTAGTTTTCTCAGACCCCTTACTAATTTTTTGGTGAGGGGGTAGCAGGGGGGGTTGGTGATTTTTTAAGAGATGGTTTAGCAGGTGACACTTTAGGCGACTGTTTTATGTGCAATTTAGACTTGAGCCCTTGTTTTAGCTTTTTAGCAGGTGGTTTCAGATATCTATAGTAACAAAATATTATGACTTTAAGTAATGAACATTGTTACTTGTTGGTTGGGATCATCATGATGAAGTGTGTGTGATTTTGTGGGTGACTCAGAAATCATAATTGGCTGTGAAGGTGATTCTGATTCCGTGGGTGACTCAGGAACCACAGTAGGGCTGGCTCGCTATGTACAGAGATATGATAATCCAAATTTAGTAAAAGATACCTTTCTGGGTGACACACGAGTACGTTTAATAGGCTGTGTTCCAAAAAAAAGCAGCTGGTGAGCTAACTTCTTGCCTTTTAGATGGGGCTTATCAGTTTTGGGTGAAGTGAATTTGCTATATATAATTTTTAGTTATTGAAAGATAATACAGGAGCTTACCCAACTTTCTTTTTGAGGAACTTCCTCTTCCTCAGAGTCTAAAATGGGGGTACACATGAAGATATACAAAGATAAAAACACTCACCAGAGTCGTATTTTATTCTGGCACGAGTTTCGAGGCTTTTTTAGCCATGGTTGGTTTTTGTTTTTTAACAGTATAAAAGTCATCTTCATCATCATCAATAATAATAACGGGGGCAGTCTGAAAATAAAACAAACGTTTTATCTAATAATTAGTATTGCTACACAATAACCTTCTTTCTACTGGTCTTTGTTTCTTCTTTCTTGCCAAAAAAAACTTCTAATGTCCATTTATATACTAGTACAAACACGTGGGCTGTCAGAAAAAAATTGTGTAGAGTAAAAATTTTGGACCTGGCAAACACAAATTTTTGTAACTGTCATAGCAAGAAAATTTTTATTCTACCAATCAAAAATTTATCCTGGGGCAAAAAGAATTACTGTCCTAGGATGAAACTCTCAAGATAATTTTATCCTAACGTAAAATATTTCAAACAAAATATTTAAAGTCACTTTCTATACTAAGACTAATGATCAAAGTATTGACTGAATTATTAATAGTTACATTAGCCATTAGAACTTAGCATGGACTTATGATTATTGACTGAGCAATGCCATTTACATTTTATCACTTGTTCTTCTTAAATATTATTATTCCTTTGACTTGACTTATTACTACATTAAACTGTGTCCCATTATTAATAGTAAATATTGGATATTGTAGATGTGATCATATTCCATTCAACGATGTCGTTAATCATATTCATAGTTACCGTTAATGAGATTCATAGCGAACACAGTTGAGCCCCACAAGAGGCTGAAGACAAAATCGTAAGTACATATAAAAGGAAACCAAGACAGTCATGAGTGCCAGTGTGTTGTGGGCCAGCGTTCTGCAATGCATCAGACCTCTGAGATGGTTACCAGCATACTCTACGGAGTATCCGAAAGGCCGACTAGGATAGGGCTGGTAGTCTCCCTTTAAACGAGAAGAGGCTGGTGTATTTGTGGTTCCCGGTTCCTGAATGCGACATTCCTAAGAGCTGGAATCCCGTACGGCTGTTTTAAGTTAGGGCGACGCTCCAGCCAGGATTACCTCGCGAAGACGAGGGTTACCAAGCCAGGTGGCGGTCCCAGCTAGCAATAGCAGGAATCCTGGAGCCTAAGTGGAAGCCTGAGTGGGTGAGCGAGTAGGAATCGTTTGGGCAACACACAAGGGTTTTTTTTTAATTTTATAAATCTTGAGAATTCTTTTTCGATATATAAATGTTAAATCTACTGACATTCCTAATAAGATTTATAAAAAATAATCTTTGGACGACACTGCATGGTGCATTAAGGAAGAAAGAGATACATAATAAATCTAAATGGATACATAAAAAATGATGTCTTTTTATTTTGAATGAAATTATTGATGAGGAATAAAGTAATACAATTAATTAATTAATTTAATAAAGTAAAGACATTTTATTTATAACACGCTAGTTAGTGTGTGATAATGATAAAATGGTTTGAAATTGAGGAAATAAAATCAATATATACAAAATACAAAAAACATTATTCAGGTTTTATAAATCTCAATACCATAAGCTGTTCATTATGAGCTCTTCTTTTCATAACAACTTCTGATATTAATCCATTATTATGTAATATAGCACATATATTATCTATAAAAGATATTAATAAAAATAATATAATATAATGATGTACCAGGATTATTTTCCTTCACAACTACAAGATAAAAAAATACCACCAGAGCTTAGTAAATTACTAACTTGTGGTAACAGACAATTAATAACCTAAATTAACATTTATAACTAGTAATAATGTTATTATAAAGTCGACAATGCTCAAAATGATAACTACCTCTCTTCCTTCCAGTCCACCTGCCCAAGAAGCAGTCAAACCAGTTTCCACCAACCTGTAGACTACACTAATTTATATAATATATCACATATTAATACTTCATTGGAGGGGGTTGGGACATACGGAGGATTAAAGAGGAGAACATCGATGCCTCCTGTTAATTGTGATCTTAATGAAGTCAACTATATTATTATATTACAATAATGGTCTTATAAATGTAATAGTTATTTACCATATCGTCACAGATACAGTCTGCATAATAGACAGTATTATGTAATAAAGTACGCTGAGTACATTCAACTGCCTTTGAATTTATATCAACTGCCCTACATAATAATTATTATAATATTTTCAGTAATAAAATACATACAAGTAATAGGCAGATTGCCCAAGAAGTGAGGCCAAAAATGTAATGACCACTCCAGATCCGGAACCTATTTCAACACAAATACTGGGTCTAGTAACACAATATTATTTCGAACAACATCCAAAGTAATTCATACCCTCTCTTCCTTAGCAGGTCCAGATCCTGTTCCAAGGCGTCTAGAAATAGGAATGAGTCTTCAGCAGGTTCATATATCTCTTGGTAATCATCAGAACGCAAATGAGAAACATTTGGAGTAGGAAACTGTATAGCCATTTCTGTAATCTTCAACCACGTGGTTAACTTACTCGTATTCTTCATCCACGTGGTACGTTTCACAAAATGGCAGTGGGCCAAGACCCTCTTTTGCTAGGAGTTTATGATGGTGTCTGCCCTCACGTCCACTCTTTCTCCATTTGAAAACAAGATAGGTGGTTTGCCAGTAAGATTCTCTTGTAAACACTTAATATTAACTAATAATGTTAGGATTTTTTTCCAACTATTGTATTATCCAGACCTCCATTATGTCCTATGTGTCACAAGACATGGTCCTGTTATTACAAGCATATGTCCCTTAGAAGGTTCAATATATCATCGATTACTCCATATTTTCTGTTGCCCTCAGCCAGTTTGTTACAACAATGATAGGTTAGTTCATTTGTTTAATATAATGTATATCTGCCATCAGTTGGCTAGTGCTGCGCTCTCAACAAAGAGAGCAGCCATCAGTAAAAAATCTCATTGGAACCAGATTTCAAAACAAGTAATTTTAAAATAGAAGATTGGTGTGATGATGCTAATGACTGGGGAAGGTAGAAATATTACATCAAATATTTTATATGAATTTTTTGCCACAGTGGTTCTCAAACATCAAAAATTGACCCATCCTCTTCCACAATCACCATGGTAACAGATACTCTGGATCAATTAAAGTTAAAAGAACCAGAGCAATCTACTGCTAGTTATATGGGACGTCATTATCCATCGTTCTATATCAATGTACAAATTGCTAATGATAACAATAAAAGATGATATTTTAATGACAAGAGCTAAGGAATTAACGAGCCAATATTATCAGGGGCAAAATGAAGGAAGGATAGTTAGTGATAATGGAGAAGGATACGAAAAAGCAACAGCAAAAACACGGTGACCATTTTTTTCTAAAATTTAAGAAGGAGTTGTCCAAATGTCCTCACCAACTCATTAGGTTTGTAATTAAGGATCATGTATTATATTATTAATTAACATTAGGTATCAAAGAGGAGGTGATCCATTACTGATCACTGCTAATAACTTGCCTTCACTATTTTATTGTAAGCAATGTGGAAGTGTATGTCAATTTGAACTACAATTAATGCCTCAAATTATATTCTTGTTGCAAGAAAATCTGAAATGTATTAGTGATCAGACCCTCTCTCCAGTTGAATTTGGTACTATATTAATATATACATGTCAACAAAGTTGTTGGCAAGGACAAACACAATTTATTGAAGAATTTTTTTTATTTCAACCAGATACTGATCAACAGATCATTAGATGAAATCAATTAATTATTATTGTATTATATTTTATTGGTAACCATAGTGATGATAATTGATGATGAAAAGGAGGATAGGGTTGTGGGAAATTGGGAGGAGCATAATATGGAGGATGAGAGTATGGCAAGTAAGAAGAACATGTTGTGTTGTGTGAGTGTTGAATGTTACTGTATGGATTGTTTATGGGATGACTATAATATTGAGATACTGTAGGAATTAATGTCATATTAGATCTGACAATAGGATTTACAGGAACAGTTGGTTTTGAGTGAGTCTGTTTATTCATAGAGTAAGCATGAGACTTGTTGGTGCTAGTCTGAGTCTGTTGTTTACTGGAGCCAGCTTGAGACTTCCCAGTACTGGTTTGAGTCTGTGGTTTATTGGAGTCAGCTTCATACTTATTGGTACTAGTCTGAGTCCATCGTTTACTGGAGTCAGTGTGAAATTTATTGGTACTAGATTGGTCCTGAAATTTAGTCTGAATCTGTGATTTATTGGAGTCAGCATGAGACCGAGATATAATCTTATCTGAACTTGTCTCGGTCTCACTAACTGCTGTTTTTGTTGTTAGTGTAGATTGTGGCTTGGCATGAGTCAAATTCTTAACAGTTTGGGAAGTAGTCTTCTTTGATGTAGTTTGAGAACCAGTCTTCTTTGTTGTATTATCAGTATCTATAGACCCATTAATAGAAGATGTACTCTTTTTGTCAAGTATTTTCTCCTTCTAGTTCATCTTTTGATTTGTGACAAACTTTGGCAGTGACAGTAGGTGTGGTTACACTAGATTTGGGTAGGGGGACAGTGATAGTGGATATATTAGTGCTAGATGTGACAGTGATGGTGACACTAGTGGGATTTTGGATGACTGCAGTAGCGGTAGTTATCAGACACCCATTCAGGTTTTGACTTTGTGAGTGATCAGTTGATGTGTTGACAGGTTTTGTTGATCAGTGCCACACTTTTTAATTGGAGGTATGGTTTTACTGGCTAGAGTATTATCTGGTATCAGTAAAGGTCTCACAGTTTCAATTTTCCTTTTAGGCTCAGGTGGGTTTAAGATGATGACATAACTTCTTATCATGGTCTAATTTCTATAAGACAATACCATTAACAAAAGAAAATAAATTAATAAAGTTACTTTTTTAAACTGTTGTATAACATGTCTCTTTATTTCATGAGGTGTAAGTGGACCATAAGCAGACCCTGTATCTCTCTTAAAAATACCTACCAATATATTAATAGTATATATTAATACTATATATATAATGTACATATTAATACTATATATATAATGTACATATTAATACTATATATATATAATGTATTATAACTAACTTCATGAAATTCAGTCTCATATAGTTGGTAAGGGTCACTAGGAGCTATTCGTATTTCAAGTATGTAACGAATAGGTGTGGTTTCTTTGTGTTGTAACAGTGGCAGAACTGGTGTGAAAGTGATTCTAATAAAGTGAACAAGAAATTATTTTTAAAAATAAAGGGTATGTTATGTACCTGTAATTAGAAGGGGAAACAAAGGGATGAAATCTCTTAATTGTATCATCAATAATGAGTCTTATATTGTCCTCCTCCTTACGGGAAATTATCTCACCATAAACTTTACCTAAAGTGTGTTTGATGGTAACCATGGCAATTGTCACATGACATACCATTTGATCTACAACCAAAGCACAGGATACCACCTGATCCATTCAGAAAGGAGCAATGTACCGACAAATGATCTGTGAAAATTAAAATAAATTAATAACTTTTAGTGAGAATGATAAAGTTACTTTTTTTGGCTTCTTCAATGTCTTCTGGAATAGTACGAAATAGACTGTGCCATTGATCATCACAATATCCAATATTGTCATATTCTCTTAGTGTTCTAAAAAACAGGGTCACGTGACTATCATATGAGGGCATGTAAACATACTTTGTTTCAAACTGTGGTTGCTTTGATTTTTTGTTCTATAAAATAAATGAATTATAAATGTTAAATATTTCTACTTTGTCTTTACCTGTTTCTCGACATTTTCTTCCTCTCTCTTCCTCTTACTGACAAGTGGCATCGTAAAAACACTTGCAAAGTTTAATTTTAAGTTCCCTCAGACCTCCACTCTTCTGCGCATGCTCAAAAGTACCCACGTGGTGGCTATGCCAGAAACTAGACTTCCAGAGGATACAAAGAGTCCTTTTTTGTTCTTGAAGAAAGAGGAAAAACCAGAAAAGCCACCTTTAGTAAGAACACTAAATATAACTATTATCATCGTCTATTACAAGTTATCATTAGATGGCCTACGTCAGGATAAACGACAATGGAACGAGATACGTCCATTGTCCATACAGAATGGAGTGGTACATAATACTACAGGTTCTGCTTACATGAATTGGGAGCTACAAAGATCCTCTGCTCTGTAGTAGGGCCTAGAGAGGTAGCTCGTAGGGAGGAGTTTAGTATGAAGGTGTGGTCCCATACTAATAATGGTTGTATGTAATCATTATTGTTAGGGTCAGATTTTGTGTCAATTAAAAATATGCTCCATTTCTCATGCAAGTTACGAAAACCAGTTCAACAGGTTTGAGAAACATGTAAAATTACATTTTAATAATTTTGTGTATAGGAAGAAAAACAATTGTCATTAATTATAGGAGAAGCTATGATGTCTGCTGTCAAATTAGTTAGTTGTCATGACAACTTGATTTAAATTTGTAGTAATCTTTAGGAGACCTTCCCTAAATTACAAATTGAAGTGAACATATTAGTATTAGAAAACGGAGGGAGTATTCTAACTGGAGCTGTCTTGTGTGTGTCCGTTGCCTTGGCAACCAGTGGCATTGAAATGAGAGATATACCAATAGCCTGCACTCTGGTAAGTGGCTTTCCCATAAGGGGTAGCCCCTTGTAATATCTTTTCTAGTCTTATAGTGGGCAAACATTCCTATGTGACCCCTCACTTGATGAGGAATATAATCCTTCAGAAACTACTTACATGACAAAATCAACTTTGTTATCTGGACATCAAACTATTATATATCTACCATCTTTTAGAGAGATTTGTGGTGTATGTCAAGTTGGCCACTTAGAACTAGATATATCTCCATCATTAATGGAGGTGTGTGTTGAAGGTTGTTTAAGACTACATGATCATTTGAGAAAATTTTTACACAATATTGATTCTGAATAAATATAATACAAGATTAATAGAAAGATAATGTTGACCTTTGTGCTAGATGATGATAATATTGACCTTTGTACTATTACATAGAATACAGCTCCTCCAATTCAGCATGATAATTTTCCATTGTGGGTGTGGTCAGACTATTGCACATCAGTTTTCTGTTAATATTAGTATTACAACTAAAATATGATGATTTTAATTTCTGACCTGACACAATTGCTGTTTACGAGAAGTTATTTCAAATTCAAATGCTTTTTTTCTTGCTACATGAATCACTAAAAATAATAATAATAATAATAAAATAATTGATCTTCAAATAATTACCTCAAGAGGTACACCAGCTAAGTTTGCTGCATTAAATCCATAACTTTTAGGACATGCTCCATCAATAAATTTATAAAGAAACGTTATACTCTCTTCTCCCTCATTCTCTTCTTCACTTTCCACCATACAAGCCTACAAACAAACTACACGTTTCCATAGCAACAAACATGACATATACCATATGTCCTAATTGAATACGAGGGTTGTCTTTTAATTCATCCACTAGGGTGTGGTAGTGGGTGGAGAATAAAGTACGACATTTTCTATCTACTATACTCCTGATGACAGCTGAAGCAATAGCTGTACCATCGTAAGTAGCTGTTCCACGACCTTGAAAGGAAATGATAACGTCATATTATATATTGGGCAACTTACCTAACTCATCTAGTAAAACTAATGAGTTGATTGTGCTATGTTGTAATATGACACTTGTCTCACTGACTTCAACATAGAAAGTACTCTCTCCTATCGTTAAAAATGAAATGATTTAATTAATGAGAAAGACATACCCTTTCATGATACGGTCTGAAGCTCCTAATCTTGTAAATATTCTATCAACTGGTGTAAGCTTACATGATTCTGCTGGTACAAAACAGCCCTAATAATGATATATGCATCCATTATATCACCATGTGTCCATTATTTGTTAGATGTTGTGTATTTATTGCATAAAATGTGTCCATTTTATAGATATATGTCCATTCATACCATTTGTGCTAATATTACTATAAGACCAGTTTGTCTCAATAGTGTTGATTTTCCCCCCATATTGGGTCCAGTCACTACTAAGCATGACTTGCCAGACTAAAAAGAGGGATCAAAAAACATTTAATAAATCAACAGGTTGTTCAGACCCCTTCTGAATCAATGATGACATCATTGGGAACAAATTCATCTCCAGTGAATGTCTGAACAACGCAGGGATGTCTTCCTCCATAGATTTCAAGAAATGGGTTCTTCTCCCGTTACTATAATAGGACGACATGTGTTACCTGCACTGAATGTTGCCATAGCAACTAATACATCTAATATCGACAGACAACGGACGCAGAGTCCCACAATGAAAAACTAGAACAAGATTACAAAAGTAGCAAGTGTTACTATGGCAACCTACTCCTCTCCAAATGAATAAAAAATTGTTCTCATTGTATCACGTAAAGCACTGTCTCTTTTCTCTTCAGCTGCTACCAACTCAGACAACATTTCCTCAATCTCCCTCGTCCAGTAGCGACGAAATCCTTTCTTCTGAGACTTGAGTTCGTAAGAATCTGGTACCTCTAAAGACTCTGGTACTTCCAGTTGAAAAACGATTACGACCAGTACCCCAATATGATATATTCTAAATGACTTCATTAATATTAGCACTATTCAATTATCTAGTTACTTTACAATGAAGTCGTTTTTTCTGTTGCTTTATGTAATCATCTAAATTTTGGTCGATCTGTTCTATATTTTGTAATGCAGTATCATAATCATTATTGACTCCATTACGAGGAATAATGGCTCCATCACTACGAGCTTTCTGATGATCAAATGATGTATCAAAAAAGTGAAGTTTATCCTTTAAATCAGGAAATAGTCCTAATAGAAATAAAACAATACAACAATAATACAACATTAATACAACAGTAATACAACAATAATACAACAATAATACAACAATATTACAACAATAATACAACAATAATACAACAATATTACAACAATAATACAACAATAATACAACAATAATACAACAATAATACAACATTAATACAACAATATACAACAATAATACAACATTAATAAACAATAATACACATTAATACAACAATAATACAACATTAATACAACAATAATACAACAATAATACAACATTAATACAACAATAATACAACATTAATACAACAATAATACAACATTAATACAACAATAATACAACAATAATACAACAATATTACAACAATAATACAACAATAATACAACAATAATACAACAATATACAACAATAATAAAACAATATTACAACAAGATGTATAGTACCTTTGTCTGCAGTTGGAGTGACTATCTGTTTCAAGAGATGAGAGGATAATCTTGTTAGATAAGGAGAGAATACATCAATGATACGAGTAGAGTTTTTAAATCCTTCAAGCATGTTCAAAAAGTCATTTATCTTTTCTTACTGCAAATAATTCACAATAATTCATTTACAAAGTAATTAATTAATTAATTAACTAACTTGTACAATATCTCTTCATAAAATATAGCTCTATTGTCTGGATGTGTCTCACTTCTGACCTTTGACCCCAACGAATAAACTCTATGACATAAACATCAAGTTATTTGACCATCCATCCATTTTAAGCATCACTCCATCCATCTGTCCATTGATCTACTATTTACCTTCTCAACATTCTCTCCAAGTCAGGAATTGTTTGCAAAACTCCTTTCACTTCAAACATTAGAGAAGAGTTTATGTACAAGATCAGTCACAGCATCTAATCTATCATTAATAGCAGATGGATTACACAGAGGAGCTGAGAGCATTGTTTCAACAGACGTCTACCAAAAGCAGTACAACAATGATAAAGACGCTCCATTAATGTCCCAGCCATACGACCACTATTATCGATTACATCAAGATTAGCCAATGTGATATCATCCAATACCTATAAAATAATATATTTATATATCAGATACAACTAGAGAGATAGGTACCATTTTTCTATTGGTAAAATCACTAGTGATAGATACATTGAGTTGTGACATGGAGGAGCAATCATGTGATGTGTTCATTTCATCAACTGGTATAAATTCCTAATTACAATTAAAAGTCATAATATATTTTATTAATTGTATTGTACCTCAAATTGACGTAGTATATCAGTATCAATAAGACTACGTTTTAATGTCCATATACAAGCTCCTAATGCACTAAGAGCTAACTCATATGTTCATTAGGACTCAGTCCTAAACCATCCTCTGGAATGGGAATGGACCTTGCAATATATGCATTACAAACTGTACCTTGAGAGATCATCTTTTGTAAAACATCAGGTAATTGTTTCTATTACAACAAAAATTAAAAATAACACAACAAACAAAGACTAACCTCATCTTTGTTCCCTTCAAAAAATACTCATCTTCTTGTAAAACATTTAATGTTTTCTTTCCATCCCAGAACTCTGAACCTATCAATGTTCAATACACAATATATCAGGTAATATCAGAATACCTGGTATTAATATATCTCTGATTGAAATTGAGATAACCTGATTAATCAAATGCTGACATTTGTGGGACACATTGCCTCGTTCTAAAAGGACCTATAAAGGGTGTGGTCCTATGATGTCAATATGATGTAATATACTTGAGAGGGAGGATAATGAGCTAGTAATGTCCTCAATCTTGAACAATGGCGATCATCTTTAAACTGTCCCAACTAATGAAGAGTGTTATCTATTGTATATTTTAAATAATACTAACATGAAATGTTCCAATACAAGTATCAATGAAACAAACCCCAACTCATGCTCACTCTGAGAACAGGAACCAGGCTACAGAGAAGGATGGGATTGAGGATATAGACTTCATTGTAACAAACCTTTTCTTTTATAGCTAGTAGATAAGCAGATTCAGTTGTTGGTTCTTCTCCTTGAAAGAAACCATCGTTCTAGTACCTGGTATCCATATAATAAATCATAACATTATTTTTAACTCTTTAATACTATTATATTCCACATACCTTTTACTTATTAAAGCACACAATTCACGTCTCACAACTTTATCAACACGTACTGGACTCGTACTCACTATAGATATATACCAACTTACTATATCATCTAATTGTTATGGACTTACTTTTATGCATTCTTTGTTCCATCATTTGTGGTGTCTCTGTCTGCTCTACTCGAGCTACCCTATAACAAACTATTATATAATAACTCACAATTAAATTACTTGTAGCCTTTTTGGACGAGGTTTTGAGAATAACGCCCAAAAGAATGCTCTGGAAATCCTGCGTGTGCAAATTGTCCTTTCATAAATAGAAGGTTTAGCTCTTTGACTCCAATAACAGCATCCATGTGAGATAAAGTTCATAGAATTGCCAACCTGAAATAATATTGTAATGGTTGTTAGTTCCTTAGGAACCCTCAAACCCAATTTCCTATATCCAAATCCATCATAAGTCTCAACCTATACTCTCATGCTAATACTGAAGAGTACAAACCTTAAAGAAGAGGACAGTGTCATAATTATCACTTTTAATATCCCACCATTGTCTCATGGCTGGTGTCACCTTCTTAATAAAGGTTGATGGAACCTAGAGTCATTACTTAAATAATAAGCTTATGAATATTTAATTAGGAATCTTACATGAAGGGTCCTTGATTGAAATCAGGATCGTTAATTTTATTGCCATTTTTGTCCCTATAATTATTCAATTTAATGAAGCAAGAAACTCTATAGTACTAACCTCCTGTTCTCATCTTTCAAAAATCTAATGTATCATGTAAAAAGTTACCAATTCTATCCAGTCTCCTAATGCCTTCAGATAAAACAGACTATATACAATAAATAGTTTGTAATAAAATGGACTACCTACTGGTGAACTAAATGTAGGTGTGGCAGAACCAGTTTCCAGCTGGTGTCCTGGGTGTTTTAGGAGTCTTTGGAAGTGAACTTTTGCTTAGATTTCTAAGGACAAATAGACATATTAATTATGTTGACATGTAAAATATACTTTTTTAGCTGGAGTAATATCTAACTCTTCTCATCTAATAAGCTTTATCTTCTCCATCTTCTTCAGATTGTTCTTCTGTCCTTTTGGGTTGGTATTCTTCATCATCTACAAAATATTACAAGTCATATCTACTTGATAAGAAACAATATAGTCTTACCATCTGAATCAAACACTCTCTTTTTTCTCTTCTTTGTTTTTGCTCTTTCATTAACAGTCATTGATGCTTTTCGTTTGGGTCTACCAGATAGTTCTATATATCACATGAATATCACATGACTTGAGTTATATTTAACATATGTACCTTAAATCGACCTATTTCTCCTTCGCTGTCATCGTCATCTATGAGAGGTTGAGAGCGTTTCCTAACAACTCTGGGTGTGGTTTGCATTGGCTCTTCATTCTCTTGTTCTTGAGAGTTGCTTTGTTTCGAAGTATCAATTAGTCTAGACACTGGTAACGGTTATGTTTATTAGAAGGAGGTCTTGTCAATAGCTTGAACTGGTTTAAAGTAAGAAAATAAGTTCCTTTCTGTTCGACTCATTTTTAGCCAGCCCTAACAACCTAATGTTCCGCCACTACTGTATCATTTCCGGGTTTTCCACGTGGTTCATAAATATGCGCATGCGCAGATGATTTCTTTGTTGTGTACATGTGGGCTGGGAGGATAAGTGGAAGACAATCTTTAGACAGAATGGAGAAACTAGTAACAATGTTACCAAGTAGTTTGACTCAAATGGCTCCATTTCGTTTTTCACAAGAGAAAAAGGAGACATTCCTCAAACTGTCATTTTATCCATGGCAGCAATATTGTGTATGTGAATTGTAATGATGTATTGAAATGTTGTCATCTTTACATTATTGCAGCTTTTTCCACAAGACTTTTTGCTGTATTACGTTTTGAAAGTGTCATTCACGAATTTGATCCGTAAGTCCCAAACCTTCATATGTTCTCAATATTAATGTTATATTGTTTGCAGATATTTTAATTTTAGAACAACACGATTTTTAACAGAAGAAGGATTCTACCAATTTCATAACTGTTTTGATGATAGAGCTTGGTATCCACTTGGCAGGATTATTGGCGGCACCATTTATCCAGGTAGAAAACCTATGACCACACCTTCTTATTAATTACTGCATCTTTTCTAGGGCTAATGATCACATCAGCATTTATTTATCATGTACTACATGCAATTAATATTACAATAGAAATCAGGAATGTTTGTGTATTTTTGGCTCCTCTGTTCTCTTCTTTGACTGTACTTGTAACATATCATCTCACCAAAGAACTTAAAGTATGGTCACGAAATATTTTTTTATACTAGTATCTTATGTAGGATACTGGTTCGGGGACTCATAGCAGCTATCATGATAGCTATCGTACCTGGATATATATCTCGTTCTGTTGCTGGTTCCTATGATAACGAGGGTATTATTGCCATCTTTGTATGCTGCTAACATACTTGATGTGGATAAAAATCTGTTTAAAACTGGATCACTCTTTTTGGTCAACAATATGTTCCTTGGCATATTTTTACATGGTCAGCATATAAAATTATATTTATTGTTTAAATTGTGTGTCTTTCTCTCATTGTTAAAGGTATCATCTTGGGGTGGTTATGTCTTCCTTATTAATCTAATACCACTCCATGTATTAGCTCTGATGATTACAGGGAGGTTTCTCACATCGAGTGTATGTGCCTATACTACTGTTAGTAACAGTGTTATTATATACAACTAACTACTTTCTTTTTAGGTTTATTGTTTAGGAACTATCTTGTCTATGCAAATCTCCTTTGTTGGATTCCAACCAGTACAATCTATGAACACATGGCATAAGTTAGTAGTTTGTAAAGGTTAAATAATGCACCTATTAAGCCGGCTGTTGTTAACCACACCTCCTAACAACAGGTGTTGCTCATGGTGCATATAGTAATACCCCTTAGTCCGGCTAATGATCTACTTAAATGATCTATTAATAGTCCTGGTAAAAGTGGTACATGTTATTTAGTTAATTAATTACAGGGATCTCCTTACTAGTAATGTTTTTCTTTTTATAGGCGTTTGGTACATTTGGTTTGTGTCAGATTCATGCTTTTGTTAATTATTTGAGGAGCAAATTAACTGATAAACAATTCAACTTGCTCTTTAAAACGCTGGCAATTATTGTAAGCATTTCTGCTATACAGTGGGCGTAGCTTTGACAGCACTGGGCAGTATCCTTACCGATGTTTTTACATGAACATAATTAGTTTTTAATTATATCCTTAACAGGAATCTTCTTATAGAAATTTCCCCTTGGACTGGAAGATTTTATTCTTTACTGGACCCTCATATGCAAAGAACAATATACCTATTATTGCCTCTGTTTCTGAACATCAACCACCACTGGTCCTCATTTTATTTTGATCTACATCTCTTAGTGTTCATGTTTCCAGTAATATTTTCTTTGTCTTTGTAATTAGAAGATTTATGGCACACCATAGTGGGGTTGTATTTTTGTTTTTCAAAACTGACGGATTCTAAAATCTTCATTATTTTATATGGTGTCACCAGTATCTACTTTGCTGTAAGTTCAATATAATTAATTAATTAAGGTTATCCTCTTTTTGTATCTAGGGTGTCATGTACGTCTTATGCTAGTATTAGCTCCAGTGGTGTGTATTTTTGTCTGGTATAGCTGTCTCTGGAATACTGAGTATTTATATGAAGGTGTGTTATATGACTCCCTATATTTTAAGCTCTCACTTTGTTTTGTTATAATCTCGAGATATTTGATAGTAAAGTTGAAGAAGCGAAACGCATTGATTCTACCTATCCATTGAAGAATGAGGTTACGTTCAATTTTTTCGCTTATGATTATATACCAACGATTGCCAGTGTTGTAATACTTATAATGAATTGATTCCTTCTTACTTATACCTCCCTTGTACCTGGGTAAGTCAGACTGTACAACTATAGTGTATGCTGATTAGTTCGTAAAGGGTTAAATAATGCACCTATTAAGCCGGCTTGTTGTTAAACCACACCTACTAACAACAGGTATTGCTCATGGTGCATATAGTAATTACCCCTTAGTCCAGCTACTGATCTACTTAATATGATCTATTGATAGTCCTGGTAAAAGTGGTACATGTTATTAGTTAATTAATTATAGGGATCTCCTCAATATAAATATATCTGATAAGTGACATCTGCAATATCACTTGTAGGTCACATCTGAGGCATATTCTTCTCCATCTATTGTGTTGGCTGCTAATCAAATGACGGCTCTCGAATTATTTTTTGATGATTTTCGAGAAGCCTACTATTGGTTACGTCAGAACACTCCAGAAGATTCAAAGGTTTTTCTGCTATAACCTTTGTGGTCTATTTATAGTATCATGGTGATGTCATGGTGGATTATGGTTACCAGATAACTGCAATGGCAAACAGAACAATATTAGTTGATAACAATACTTGGAACACACTCATATATCTCGTGTTGGACAAGTAATCACATGACAATCAGTAGTGTGTCATGTGACCTATTATGTAGGCAATGTCATCACCAGAAGACAGAGCTTATGAGATTATGCGAGAACTTGATGTGAGTTATGTATTAGTGATATTTGGAGGACTTACAGGTTATGCATCCGATGGTGAGTATCTTTTATTTTAACTCTCAGTGAACATAATTTATTTAGATATTATAGTTTTTATGGATGGTTCGTATTGGTGGTAGTACTGAGAAAGGAAGACATATCAAAGAAGAAGATTACTTCCATCTAAAGGAGAATTTAGAGTTGATCGCGAAGGTTCTCCTGTTTTATTAATTGTCTCATGTACAAGATGTGTATTATCGATTTGGAGCATTCTATACTGAACAAGGTGGGTTGTGGAATATGTGAGTGACTTTTAAAGTGGGGTTTTGTTTAGGAAAACCTAGAAAAAAAAGGAATATGATAGAGTTAGGAATGCGGATATTGGTAACCAAAGTTATGTGAATTTTCTATTGGTTTACAGTTCTTGACAATATATTTGCTGTAGGACTTTGAGCTAGAAGTGTTAGAAGAAGCATACACAACTGAACATTGGATAGTCCTGTATTTATAAAGTGAAGGATCTTGAAAATAGAGAGAGTTTAATACTTATGAAGTAACTGTTATAGTTAACGGAGTATTAATCTTTGTACAAATTTCGAATGTTTCCTTTTATTCCCGTTTTTGTAAAAATTGCCAATGTAAATGCGCATGCGCACATTCTTAGTCACGTTAGCGAGGCCAACACCTGTAGAGACTCACATTTGCTACAAGAGACCAATGGCCTCAACACCTGTGCCTAAAATGGAAGAAGGGTATTTGAACTAAGTAGTCTTGTAATTTAAATTCTGTTAAATCCACTCAGGAAGATTTTTGTCGGCGGTCTTCACGCTGAAACTACAAAAGAGAGTTTAAGTGCATATTTCGGTCAATTTGGAGAAAGTTTCCGACTCAACTATCATGATTGCATCCAACGACCAATAGATCAAGAGGTTTGTTTTTGTCCACATTTAAAGATCCAGCTATTGTCCATATTTCTTGTGCACCAACTGTAGAACATCGTATTGATGGCAAAAAAGGTAAACAATCAACCTTTTAATTATAATTTCATATCACTTTAACTTTTTATGTTGATCCCAAACCTGCTATGAGAAGGTAAAAGATACTCTTATAATATCATTAAAGTTAATTTAATAACATATTAGGGAGCTGAGGGCTAAAGTACAAGAGTTATACAAATACTAAAGTATTTGTTGGTGGTATATCTCAAGGAACCACTGAAGACATAATTGCTGGACATTTTCACATATGGCAATGTAGGTATAATGGACTTGTTATCAAAAATGTTTTAATTTTGTATCTTTAGGTAATAAATATCGATTTAAAATACGACAAAACTACCAACAGAATGAGAGGTTTGTTATTATATATACATGCTGGATTTATTCACATTAAACAAACTTACTGTAATATGACCATCCAATCTTCTCCTTTCCCACATATGATATACACTATATGTACCGTACTCGTAATGGAACTACTGTACATGTTTACTGTACATGTAATCTACATCGGCTGGTACTTGTACATGGGATAAAGGTTTTGGTTTTTGTTGGATTTTTGACAACAACTGAAGCAGCAGAACTAGCAGCCAAGCAAAGGTTTCAGGACCTCAATGGAAAATCGGTTTGTATTCTTCATGCCACGTGTTATGTAAGTGGGGTTCTGTACAGTTTATTATCTTTTCGCTTTTTAACAAACGTTTTATTCCAATTTTTGTATATTATAAGATTGAGTCAAACTGCTGCAGGCTAGAGATTAGAAGACACAGACCTTATGGAGCAATGTACACTCAGCAACTTGCAGCACAGAGCTATTCGTTGTAAGCTATTTAATTATATAAAGGCCTCCGGCCCTATCCCTGGTAGCATAATTATAATATGTTATCAGGTCATAGTTTTGGCCTAAAATATACTTGGCTGGCTTGTCTTCTCTAGTTATTCATTTAATAACTTAACTAGAACCTCATTATACCAGCTACATTGGTTATTATAATAATTTCAAAGGCTAGGTATTATCATTGTCTTCTCTAGCCTATTCAAGACACAAAGAATTTGGTGCTGGTGCTTTCATATGCAGATATGGGTCATCATATCAACAATATCAGGATATAGTAAGCCAGTCATTTACATAGTAATAGTTTTTGCCTAAAGTGTTTCTTGCCGTCATCCTCATTCATTAAGTTGGTTGTGGTTTATGTCGGGTGAGGGTCAAACTTGGCATACAGTAAATCTAGCTCTCAATAATATGATATTAGGTGTTAAAACATCATTTGAGAACTATAGACAGCACTCACAATGATATAATTATGTGGATTTTAATGATTTCCATTTGTGTTTTTTCTTGTTAAGATTATGGCGCTAGTACAGTGGTTATAATCAAGTGGATATGGTGCTGCCAGTTATGCTCCTCCTCAGGACTATACTTATGGGGCTGGCACAATTATGGTCAACAAGACTTCAATTATCCACGTAATTATGGAAGTACATAACATTGGTTTGTTTTTAAAAGTTTTCTGATGACATTTCTCTCTTTTTAATACTAGATCAACAACAAATGGGGGGGGGTTATCCCTCAAGCACCCAAAACTCAGTTTTAATCAAGTAGAACTGCATATGGGTCTAGCAGTGAAAGCTAGGAGGTATTGTTTGGTTCTAATCTTTGTGTGCTATTTAACATTAGGTCACCCTGGATATAGGCGGTTATGACCCAAGTGTTGGCCGCTGCCTTTAGCTAATTCTGAACAACCAACGCCTGTTTGGTGGATATGGACAGAAATTCACAACGCACAACGTGGTGGGGCATTTGGTTATGGTCGTTAATGGTGATCTCCCTCTCTTTATTAGACTTAATGACATTCATTTCCTTCTTTGCTTCCTTTGTAATAATTATTTCCCAAAAAAGATTTGTATGTGTCCAAGTGAGCATGCGCAGATGGAGGGGCGTGGTTATATGCATGATGTATTAGTACTTCCGTACGGTTTATAGATACTTCTAAATAGCTAGATAAATCTATTTACATCTTTACTATAGGTAGCTTTAAGTTATCTTTAGGTTAAGTAAGATAGCCATTGTGTCTTCTTCCCTTCATCTCTTTCTTTTTACTTTTTTTGCGAGAAAAAACCATCCCACCTACACCTTACTATGGAGCTAGATTCCGCCATTGAACCTGGGTGAGTTTCCCATTGAATTTATAAGAATAGTATATGACGAACGTATGTAACTTATAGAAAAATCTTGTTGGTGACTGAGCTGGGACACCAAAGAAGAAGGTTTCAAACAGTATTTTAAGAGGTACGGCGAGATTACTGACGCCAAAATCATGGAAGATCAGGCCACCAAGAAACCACGTGGATTCGTTTTATCACTTTCAAAGATCCTGCCAGTGTACAAGCTGTATTAGCTGAACCCAATCACATCACTTGACAATAAAAAGGTGAGCTAATAATAGTTATACAGATATATTATATATTTATTATAATGTTTCTATAGGTTGATCCTAAGCAGGCTACATTAAAGTACAGTATGTCAATTGTTAATAGCCAACCCATTACTAGTAACACTTTAGCCGTCAGCTCTTTCAAACACAAAAAGTGTTTATTGGTGGACTGCCACTTTATGTAAAAGATGATGACTTATTGCAGCGATTCTCACAGTTTGGGGCAGTAAGATATCACTTATATCTTTATAAATATTTATACTGGTAATTTTATTAGGTAACGTCAGTATATATCAAATGGGATAAAGACGTGATAAAACAGAGGTGGGTATTAATTTGTACTGTTTTTTAGCCATTAAATCTTACAAAAGGGTTTTGGATTCATTGACTTTGACACAGAAGAGAGTGCTGCTAAGGCTTGTCATGCTAGATATATCCCATCAGAACAAACACAGTGAACATTTCTAAGCAAATTACACAATAATCTTATTTTATATGGGACAGGTAGAAATCAAGAAGCTGAACCAAGAGGAAAAAGTCGTGGCATGGTTTCCTATGTTGATCCTGGACCCCTGTATGCACCTCAATCTGGTAATTAACAGGGTTACCCTCTATATTGTTTATATCAGTGTTGTTCATTAGGTTACTCTGCAGCTTATGGCTAGTATGGGTAGAGGATATAGCAGCAACGCTAGTACATCAGGAACTTATGGAACACCTTACGGCTTTTATAATACTCTGCTGGATATGGTAAGCATTCGTGTTAGTATTAACTCCACCCACTCTATTAGGTTATGGTGCTACTGCTTATAATCAACCACCTAGTGCACAATATCAATACAACTACATCAGATTACAATGCTTATAGTCGTAGGTTATAGTGGGTAAGTGAATTCTAAATATTAACCCTCTATGATCATATCTAGGTCAGCAAACAATGACAAGCTATCCTCAAGATGGACTGGTTATGCTCATGCACGAACTGGTATGGTAGTGGACTGAAACGACCTTATGGATCTGGTGGAGGTGTGTTTGTTGTTTTGACATGCAAGCGGGGACAGCCCCACAATTTGTATTAGTATTATTATATCATTTCTATAGCTGCTGGTTTTAATTATGATCACACTGGATATAATTATAGTGATCAGATGGGCGGCGCTGCATACACAGGAGGAAGAAACACAATAACTCAACAGAGGACCGATTTCCTTATGGTAGAAATTAAGATCACAGATTAACTCAGCCATCTTCATTTTTCTCTTGACACAACACTGCTTTTCACATGAAGGAGGAGGAGGGTTTGGTTATAATCTCTGCATTTTCATTTGCATTTTTTAAAAATGATATTAACACAAGTCTCGTAGATAATAATAAAAACTAAACATAATTTATAGAATAAATAATTATAAGAGTAGTGGGTGTGTAAACCACACCCATTACCTACTGCTATCCGCGACTGAATTTAAGGGTAACCCAAAAAGACGTGCCTTTGTAAATTCATAGGTAACAAAAGCCACACCCATACTTGGAGCAACTTTTAAAAGATTAGGAACATTCCCTTATAGAATCCTTTGAGTCCTTCAATCCTATACATTGTGACAACAGCGTTAGGTGTAGATGTGTATGAAATCTGTCTCCCATGTTTCCTTTCATTTGCATAGTTTTTTTCGTCTGATAACATCAAGAGGATAAGTTACGGAGAAAGCGTTAAAATATTTAGTAAACAAACTTACTAGATTGGGCTGTGGCATCTCCAGATATAGCACCACATAACAATTTGTGAGAACTGGTAATTCCTCATCTAACATCATTTGATCACGAGTGTCATTATCATTTAAAACACGAGTCATACATAACCTACATACAAAAGTGTTATCCGCGTCATATTAAAATGACAATACCTTTTTAAAGTTTCATACACAGCAAAATTCAAACCAACATAAAGGGCTATACCCTGTATAACAATGTATTGATGATAATATATCATACTAATTGAATATACCATTATAGTTGGAACAAGACCCTTGTATAACATCCACCGCTTTTAAATCCACCTTCTTCTTTTAAAATAACACGAAAAGCATGACGAATATTCCTTTTTATAATCAGATATAGTCACTATGCATTCATTAATAATATACTCCACTTGTATTTTTTGTCAAACACCTTCACCTGAGCCGAGAGGCGTGTCCTCACCAGATCAGAGGATAGGTAGCAGTAACTGAAGTTATACCAGTCTAAAACCGCCAGCACAGTCCCTTTTACCTGGAGTTTGTTGTCGAGGGTCAGTTGGAATTTTAAATAGCTATAAATTAATTAAATACCAATCATTGGTACACAGGTGGTTTTTTAATATTGAACATTCCTATATAAGTCGAACTACTCTTCTTGAATTCTTCATATGACTGCAAATTGTACAAGCAACGTATGGTACTATACGAACAACATTGGTACCATTGCCCTTAAAGTAACCTCTAAATCCTTCCTCACGCCAAATCTTAATTAATGAAGAACAATCCCTTGGAATTTTCTATGTTCTTTCACTGATTCTGTCTGTATCTGAAATAGACATTACTAGAAGATCACTATCTCAATATATGAGGCCTACTTGATAAATATCTTCATTCGTTCAAGGGAGAGACACATGTTCGTGATACAGCACCAGCTACACCTCCGGCAATTAAGTGTTTGGTTGATTTAATGTGAGTTTGTCCCAGAGAGTAGAAGATCATCAATAACTCTAGGCTGTTGAGGATGAAATGGCCACTAAAAAATCAAAACAGTAGAATAATTTGAAAACTGAAATCTACTTACTACTTCAATTCCTCTCACAGACAATTATGTAACACGAGATAACCATGATTACTACTGACTGAAGACAGCTGAAATGTGGAGGTGTGGCTGTTGTTTTTTTGAGGGGTGTTAGTTAGTTCACATTTGCACGGAAGGATACGGAGTTCACAACCGGGAATAACCACAGTGCTTTGTTGTGTACCCGTAAGGAGTAATGTGTCTCTACTATTTTTTAGTCATTAATGTTAACTTAGTAATGTAATTACAGGGCAACTCTACAGTTATGTAATACTTTGAAATTACTGTTAGATTATTTATATTATTTTTTTAATTATTATCTGTTATAGATAGATAATGGCTGAACAACGGGACTCAATGCTATTGCTGATAGATTGGAGAAGGCTGTTGCTCAACTGGAGAGTTCAAATACTCGTGGAGGAGGAGGAGGAGGTGGTGGCAATGGTAAAACTTATGTATGTTTAATTCCAATTAATGCTCACCTTTAATTATTATAGAAAGACAGAAATTGTTGAAGCTTTTGAAAGTCAAGTACATTATATAATAAAGTCTGTCCATTTTATCTATTGATCCAGTTTTGCAGATTTGAATGGTAAAATAAAAAAATATTTTGAATTATCTGATAAAACGGGAAAGAAATAGTCCAAAAAGAACATGTAAGTCCATGTTTTTATTGTCCAATATGGGCATATATATTCAAACAATGTAAAACATTATACATGTAACTGTATATTCAAGTACATGTACATTGTTATCATTTTTAGGCCAAAAATAGTAAGTCTTGCTTTCAAGCTGAGAAGAATTCTTTAGTTCTTGTTTCTAGACATCGTACTCCAAAGCGGTAAGAATATTGTGGATAATCTCTTTAAGTCAATTACTTCCTCTTTATCAGGATGTATTACAAAGTTTGTTGAAACCTGTTTTCCAGTAAAGTTGATGAAGTTATTGTAAGTAACATTACAGTGTCCCTCTTGTATCAACTGTTACATTTTATAGACCCTTTGTGAAAAGCGTCGTGGAAGTAAAGTGTTTAATCATTTGATGACAGTTAAAGAAGCAATTGGATGTATTGTGGTTGGATTACTGTGGTAAGCCACACCACTCTTAGTTGCTTAGACTCCACCCATTTAATTTGCAGTCCCCTAAAACAAGCACCTATGTTAACGGAGTGCCATGATCAGGGTCTTTTCTATGGCAACAGAGTTATTAAAGAGTTCAAAGCACAAGATGAGTATGTTTGACAAACCACAAACCCACTAATTAATCTATGTATTATTAGTGAACATGTTGGAATGGTTAGAGCTTACATGGGAGCGTACTTGAGTTACAAGAATATGTCAAGACTTACCATGTTAACTGGTCTACAGTGGAACCCTTATGTAAGTTAAAACTATTAATAACATGTTATTCACTTCTATTACTAGGGTACTGAGGCCAGTCCTGGTGGAGCCACTGGCGGTGGTGGTGGTGCTCCCTGCTCCACCACCTCTCCTCCTCCCATGGATCTAAGTGATAAGCCAGAAACTGCCCCACCCAAAGGAGTAGACCAGGCCTCACATACAGCTCTTTTTGCTTCTATTAACAAAGGAGACAAGCTCACAGCAGCAGTAAGTGTTATCTATCCATTTCTATTGTATTGGTTGTTAGTCGGTTGTCAGTTTAAAAAAGTCACCCAATGATATGAAGACTCATAAAAATCTGAACTACGTACATCTTCAGTTGTTCCGTCATCAGATGTTAAACCAAAAACAACTTCGTCTCCAAATTTGAGAGGCGCAGTTGCTACAAAGAAACCCCAAAGTGTGCCCTAGAAGCAACAAATGGGTTGTGGTAAGTTATTAGTTATTCCTTAATGCTGTCATATTTGACCACCAAACTATATTGCTGCTATTTTTAACGTGCTATAAATAGCTATATCGTATATGACCATATATTGGTAGTAAAAGGAATGTCAACTATCCAGCTCTTTTGTGTTAGTTTAAATGTGTGTGTTTTGTGGTGTAATTACTCCCAATGTAGTGACAACTAGACCTATTGAGTAGAGCATTATAGGTTACATTATTGTATTAGATGAATCTATTTTTATTACATAAACAATTAATTTCTGATATAAGTTATTTTTATGGACTAAATAATTACATTAAAAATTTTTTTTTGTAGACTTGATCAGCAAACATCAAATTAAATCAAATCTACTCTAATCATTTTATGACAAATTCCTATATAAGAGACTGTTCTATAATGTGTTTATATTCTAGGAATATCAAGAAGAGAATCCATCATTAGAGATAACTCCTAAAATCCTAAAAAACATCTTACATTTACAAATGTACAAAGACAACAGTCAAGGTGAACGGGAAACTCACATCCTAATTATAGGTGAGTGTGAAGGTTAAATATATTACATCCTATCATTACATGTATCCTCGTTGTTTTCTCTACCGCAAACATTGGTATTCACATGTTTACTTGTAGATCTTGTAAGAGGGTAGGACTTGGGTTTGATCAAAACAATTTCTTGTGTTGACGCTGTGAACAGTCAAAGTATTCAAATTCAAGTAAGATCCTTTCTCTTTCTTATATCCAATGTGTCCTTACCTTCTATTAGTCCTTGATAAATGGTCCCACTATAATTTTTCTATTGATAAAAAAAAAACACTGATGGATGTCCAAGTTTATTTGAGTAAAAATTCCTGAATTGTGAAATCGTTTCAGACCTAAATCTTCTGAAATGAACATTCTTGTCCCCAACAGGTCAAGATGGAGATTTTGTAAGTTATTCATATGTCATCTATGATATGGTCATATTTGATGACTGCTTTAATGATACATTACAATTCTCACTGTTCATCTCTGGTACATTGATCACCTCATGTACCAAAGTTGTAATAGTAAAGGGAATACATTATCAGATACAAAGGCATCTAAACTATAGTAATTAATAGTCACAACATTGCACAAACTGTTGATGAAACAGTTCATTTGATAATCAACTAATATTGAAAGCACTGATACTGCCTCCCCCTCGATATACCACTATGTTGGTAACTGTTTGTGATACTTGCTCTTATTAAAGCTCACATGTTGACCTCCTCAAGTTCAAACTATTCACTATCATCTTTACTACTACTCATAGTAGGAACTGCATTGCGAGCTAATTGGTTGTGTGTGATGGATTAATTGCTAATACAAAAATACAAATAGTCAATGTAATTTACTAATGTCAGGGAAGTTACCATGATTCATATTGTCTATTATGCAAGTATTGTTTGTTTTACTTTGGTTATTTTTTCGGTTTTATTCAGAATGAGTTTGCCTTGCCTGAGCAATACAAGTCAGTTTGGGATGGCAAGAAGTTTGTGACTGAGTGTACTGATATCAACTCTTAAATTTGGAGGGGTCTTTTTATAACAAACAGCTGCTATTGACTCATACTAGTAGTATTATTGGGTGTATAGTAGAAGCTAAAATTTGTAGTGTCATTTAAATTTTGTATCAAGATTCACTTTTTTGTACATAGTTGTAGTTGTAAAGTATAATTGTCACTTTTTACATGACAGTGTGTCTCTTTTTTTTCAATTACTAGTTGATAGAATTTTATCTTAAACCAAACACTAGAGTTAGTCTAATACCATAGCCTGAAGTACCTGGCTGTTTCACTTACTGGATACATTTGTTACAAGCTGTCAGTTAGTACACTGTAGCTGTACTACTAGTCTCAGAGTCTCTGTTGTATATTATATTACTCCTACTTACAACCTTATACTCACAGGAATGTCTATCTTTGGTATGTGCTACTACCGTCAGTTGTTATAAACTATATAGTTATGATGCCTGTTTCAATAGGATAAAACTATTATCAAATACCAAGTGTTATTAGTAAACCAAGTAATATAACACTTGACTCAAGTGTTTTTTGTTTGAACACATGGGGCCTTTGGTCCACACTGCTTGTATTGTTCATATAAAGTCACATTGTATAATGTCTCTAGCATCTTGTCTGCTTGTGTGGTTAGTGTATGTGGTTACTCTCACTCTTATCACTTGACCTTATGGCCAGTCCCTTATAATTAAAACTAGACATTCCATTCCTAGTGATAATGCAGATCTTTGAGCTCTACTGTTTTAAATTTCATTAATCTTTCCTTTCGATGTTTACTATTTCTATTCTCATCAATAATTATATACAAGGACATAGAGTGGTTTGTTATAGTTTATTCAGGTGGGTAGGAAATGTTGATTTAAGTCGATTTGAATTGATTTTAAGTTGTTTCTTTGTTTAGAAGAGTGAAAAAATGATATAAATCTAAGTGATTTGAAGTCTTGAGATAAATACAGAAGATAATATATAATTATTATGATGACTACCAAATTAAGTCATGTATAAACAATAATAAATGTGCGTAATTTCATTTATAAAAAAATGTGACAATGTTGCCACTATTGAGTTCAATAGGTGAACAATATAAATAGATAAAACTTTTGTAATAGATACCTGCTTTATAAGTGTGGTGTGTGTTCAATACACACACACACATATTTTAGTTGGTGCATGTTGCTTTGTCAGGCTCAAAGGCCATTCAATAGAAAAGACTGAAGTTAACACTGTAGTGTTAATCAGAAGACAAGCTCCTTTTGAATGAGTTATATATCAACTTCTTGTTGTGTGTGGCTGAGTAAAAGAAGAAAAAGAGAAGGAGAGAAAGCTACATTATTTTAAGTTATATTGTTAGTCTCATATTATCTAAATGTTCTCTGATTGTAAGTCGAATACGAAGGCTCTTTAATGAGCTTAGTTAGCAGCATTGAAAGGTACAAACTGAGGCATCAGTTGATGGTTATGAGCCCTGTTGGAGGAGGGATATAGCCAAATGGAGGAGGACTCCGTTAAAGAATGGCGGGTAGAACATTGGGTTTAGTAGTGTGGTGGTGGACTAAAAGGTGGTCCATCAGTTGGGAAAAAATGAGGTGTGGAGGAGAAGGGAGAAAGAAACCAGGAGCCATCTGCAGTGCATGTGGTGGTGACCTAGAGAGGAATTGACACAATGACCATTCACATGAGTGTAGCTGTGAACCAAGCCTTATAATAAGTGGTGTGTGTGTGTCAATACTGAAATCAAACAAACAGTTTGATATTTTCAGTTTTGCAAGGTCAATGCTAAACTTTGTATTCTCAATGTATGTGGTTTGTTAGTTTCAAATGGGCTCACTGTGTGGGTAGTGAGAATAGGGTATTCGGGGGGGGGGGGGGGGGGGGGGGGGGGGGGGGGGGTGGGGGGGGGGGGGGGGGGAGATTCGGGGGGGGGGGGGGGGGGGGGGGGGGGGGGGGGGGGGGGGGGGGGGGGGGGGGGGGGGGGGGGGGGGGGGGGGGGGGGGGGGGGGGGGGGGGGGGGGGGGGGGGGGGGGGGGGGGGGTGGGGGGGGGGGGGGGGGGGGGGGGGGGGGGGGGGGGGGGGGGGGGGGGGGTGGGGGGGGGGGGGGGGGGGTGTGGGGGGGGGGGGGGGGGGGGGGGGGGGGGGGGGGGGGGGGGGGGGGGGGGGGGGGGGGGGGCTGGGGGGGGGGGGGGGGGGGGGGGGGGGGGGGGGGGGGGGGGGGGGGGGGGGGGGGGGGGGGGGGGGGGGGGGGGGGGGGGGGGGGGGGGGGGGGGGTGGGGGGGGGGGGGGGGGGGGGGGGGGGGGGGGGGGGGGGGGGGGGGGGGGGGGGGGGGGGGGGGGGGGGGGGGGGGGGGGGGGGGGGGGGGGGGGGGGGGGGGGGGGGGGGGGGGGGGGGGGGGGGGGGGGGGGGGGGGGGGGGGGGGGGGGGGGGGGGGGGGGGGGGGGGGGGGGGGGGGGGGGGGGGGGGGGGGGGGGGGGGGGTGGGGGGGGTGGGGGGGGGGTGGGGGGGTGGGGGGGGGGGGGGGGGGGGGGGGGGGGGGGGGGGGGGGGGGGGGGGGGGGGGGGGGGGGGGGGGGGCTTCTCCCAAGAGGAGAAAAAATATCCCCAAGAGGGCTTGCTGCAAAATAAAGTAATTGGATTTGCTATTGTATCACAATATACGTACTTGGTTGACTATGACCACCTTTGGCTTTTGAGCTCCAAGATAAGCTAAATTGACATTTGCTTTTCTGCCATCAATGATTGGGTTAGGATTAGCACATGCTCTTTCAGCTCCTTCTTTGTCTTTCATTGTTACCTTTGGAACAAGAATTTTTGCAACAGTTAATATTGAATATTGTATTTCTACTTACAAATCCGTAACCTTTCGATTTTGTAGTGAGTCGATCGTGAATGACAACAGCTTCTTCGATTTCTCCAAACTGTATGAAGTAAGCATGGAGAGTTTCGTCTGTAGTGTGGTAAGGTAGTCCTCCAACGAATAGTTTCGTAAAAGTGTTGTCTTTCTGCAACAAAATCGGTCCTTCCGCCATCTTTTTCTTTCTCTGAGACTCGCAGTATTACTGTTCTAATCGCAGTGAGCCTCGCTAAACTAAAAGCAGCAAAACTCCCAACTAGCCTGCAGTCTTCTCTTCCTTAGTTGTTGTCGTTCATAAATACCACAGCCAAGGGGCCGTGCTTGTATCGACCGACAGGGTGGAGTTAAAAATAGGATTACGTGGGTGAGCTCCGCGTATATATCGACGTCCGTTTCGTATTTTATGGTTATAGCAATAAGAAAAGAGACTGCAGCCACACGTATACAAGAACAAGTGAAGCCAATTGTTAATTAAAATAGACAGACCGAGATCAGTATCAAAGAAAAAGGAGCTAATTTTTTTCAGAACTACTTTCACACTTCGATCTATGATGGCGTCCAGACTATCTCGTACCATCATTCTAAAAGAGGGATTCCTCTTCAAGAAAGGAGGCATAATGAAAAGCTGTCGAGAAGGTACTTTGTTCTCTCTCCTCAATCTTTGTGCTATTTCAGAAGTGAATCTCACGACAGATTGGAACCACTGGGGAAAATATTCTTAAGTGATATAGTAAGCATTTCTATACAGAGGGATCTGAGAAAAAGATAAAAGCATTCGTTTTGTATTGCACACCAAGAAGAGAGCAGTCTTGTTACAAGGAGCAAACACTGAGGACCGAGATAGATGGGTTCAAATGATTAAACGGTCATTGGAGACAGACAAAGAAGCAGAGAGAAAAGACCCTTTTCGTAAATCACTACGAATTCTTACTCCAGGTACATGATATATATATCTACTTATAGTACAATTTTATTTGCTCCCAATCAATGTTCATTAATAGCCAAATTGTATTGTGCATTGTTGTCTTAACCTTTTACTTCAAAAGTTCATATATATTTTGTATCCTGTCATATGTACCTGTGGATAGTGTATGACGGATATGTGTACTCGGGTCCTGTTGAACCTGCATCCACTAAGTCTTAATATGGCCTCTATATCTACTCATGTAACAAATATGGTCTTAATATCATTGTTTCTAAAAACTCACAACAGATTTGGTTAAGAATCCATCCAAACCACAACAACTGAAATTAACAGCAAATTTGTTGTGTATCTAGTAAACATCCATCCACCTATGTTTAATGGGTGTTAGTATTGGACTTACCTTATACATTAAACTTTGCTTCCATACTAGGTGCTAAATTTTTGATTATTAGAAGGTGTCGTTTACTGTAACAATATTATTAACACAAATATGATATCAATGTTGAATTTCCATTCACACAGGTATTAAACGTGTTACACTAGTTAAAGATCCAAATAAAGGATTGGATGTACCATAAAGAGTACAGCTGGACATATTTTCGTTCACAGGATCGTAGAAGATGGACCAATAGCTGAAACTGGCACTCTAAGACCGGGATGTTAGAAAAACAAAATAAGATAAAACATGTCTGTCTTATTTTGATAACTAGCATGACCAATTAATAATTGTGTTTATGAAATAGAAACCATTTTAAGTCTCCATTGATATCAACTAGACTTTTGGTTTGGATGGATTTCCTTTGCACTGTAAATAACTTCCTCCATTATTATATTTAATGAGATGAGGAATGTCTGTCGTCTCTACCAACAATAGGTATGAGGTCATTATTACATCATACAAAGATGGTCTGATAATATCAAATGAATGAAGTACAATAGAATTTGATTATTGATGACCCTGATTCCTTATGTGTCATTTGGTGTTTGAGGATATGATATAACTTATCATGACAAGACTAAAGTAATGAGTGTATAGTTTGAGGGGAGATGAGATAGTGGTCAGTTATATTCACCAAATTTAGCATTGATAGTTTTGACTCTCTGTTAAGTACATGACATAGATAAGGTGAAAACTTTTATTAATGTAATACTGTTTATAAATTCTGGTCTAAAAACCTGGCTACCACTAGCTTTAGACATTCCAATTAACAATTGCCAATACAACTAGAGTATAACACCTGTTATGACACTGATAGGCTGTAGTCAGTTATCCTATAACACCTGGTCTTAACTTTCTTTGCCAGTAATCTACATACTCTATATGTCATATAAAGATGATGACTGACCGAGTTTTGGCTGGCAGGTATTTTGTAATAGTATAGTAAATAAGATTATCTCTTTATAAGGAGCTACTAGACTAAGAGAAGGCCAGTTGTAAACTGTTTATATGACAAGTCATTAGAACCTTTGGATTAGCCTAGACATTCTTTCACAATTGTTGCTTTTGGCAAATGATTTGTTACCAGAAGGGATTCTGTGTACATGAACATTGTTAATGATGAAATTGTCTATCATCATGAACAAACACTTTATAACTAATAGTCTATAAATGGTACTTTTGTATATATCTTTCAACATTAACTAACTACCCATGTTGTCCCTTGTGTATGCATATAAGTACTGTAACGTACAATATTTATCTACTAATGTAAAGATCATGAGTCGTCTGAAGACTTTATTAGGAATTCTAATTAGATTGTGGATTTAGGGTAATGTTGTTGTCAACAGTTTTCATGTTGTTTTAACTAATTGTGTCTGTTCTTCAATGGAGATTATAACTATTACAAGTTGTGTAAACACATCAAATTTAACAGTTTATTTTGTGAAAAATGTTCCTTTCAATGATTACGTAATCATGGTTCTACTAATTCTATCACTAAAATACTAGGAGTTTAGAATAAAACGTATCAATCTTCACTTTCAGTTCTTATAAGTACAACAACAATTTATCTACACCTGAATGTGAAGGAAAACATTTTATGATTAGAGCCTATATGTTTTCATCACAATGGTATACAGTCCCTCCTCCATTCAAAGGGGATATTCCTTGATCATAATGTTTAATCAATGTAATAGTTAATCCTATAACAGGTTTTATAATAGATATTTCAATGGTATTATTTCTTTTCATAGGAGATGAATTACTAGATATTCATGGAGATTCTGTATCTGGTTTGACTGTGGCAGAAGTAGTAGAAATAATTCACCATGCACCTACTGAAATTCTTAGCAACAGTTTTAGACCAGTCCCCTCAGTTCATAAAGCTCTCAAACAAGACTTTAGTAAAACAAACTATGTAGATATTGTACACTTTAAATCAGATATAATGGCTCAACAAATGGTTTCATCACATGCAGTTATAAATGGAGCCAGTGATGAAGACAGTGAATATGCTACCATCAAAGATGCAGAGAAAAGGACTAAAAACCAATCAAGGTAAGGGCTATGACATATATAGTTACTGCTATCCTACTATGTTATTTCTACACCCACTGTTCTAAACGTCATATAGTATTACTTAAGACCTATGATGAAATAATTAACCACATATTAAGTAATATGTAATTAATCCATAATGTGCAACTGTCAACCACTTTATAGCTCTTTCTCTCTCTCTCTCTCTCTCTCTCTCAGTCTCCACCTCTCCCTCCAAGACCACATAATGATAAATCTCATTTATTCCAACCTCAACCATCCTTTGAAGATGTTGGAAACTATGATGATGAGGAGGAAGGGGATGTTCCACCTCCACTACCTCCATGGACAGAGGATGCCCTTATATTAGTTGACCCACACCCCACTATCACAAAAACCAAAATTCAACATCTATAAAACTAATGCTCACCTCGGTAACCCATCTCGATCTCAATTTACTCAAAGTCCCCTACGTAGCACTCCTAAGCATAGTTACTTTACTGACTCTCATCCCTCATCACTTTCTCAACAATTTTCCACTCCTCATCATTACTCACCTCCACATCGTCTCCCACCAGCACGACCACCAAAACTGTACAAGTCACATCTCAAGGAGATGGTTTGGATCAAATTGATTCTCCTCCGCCAATTCCTCCACATCGACCACACAACGAAACCCTTTGGGATTTTTTAGTCCAGGTGCTAGAACCTCGTAAAAATCACCAATATGAGGATGTTGATATGAAAAAGGCACCCAACTATATGACTTGGAGTTTACTTATAAAAACGGAAGTACTAGCTACTATCTCACTTCATAACAAGTCAGATCTCCTCTTTATGATATATTAATGTTGAGTTTTTCATTTTTGAAATCATTTCATGATTTGGCCGCTTATAATTTAATACATAATTCATTTCACAATGTATATATTTGTTGACAATATTATCAATACAATCATGATGATCGTTATAGCATTTAATTCCTTTTCAACTGCTTCAACAAATGCTGGAAAATTGCTATCTGTCAAGCAAAGTCTAATAAAGGAAGAAAGTTGTGTTGTAGGAATGTGAGTATCAGCATATGCTCGCCCTATGGTTGTTTTGAAGATAACAATCCTATAATTATTTGAATGACATTAATAATAGTTTGTGATGTAATAACCTGAGCAGCTTGACTAAGTGATACTGTTGTCATTTCATTAATTGTAGTCATTTCATTAATTGTAGTCGTGTCACTAGTTGCAGATGATGAAGTCATATGATCTCCATCTATTTGACTAGCATTACAATCTGCTTCAGTGTCAGCCTGTGTTCATTATCTTTTCCTTGTCTGTCTGTTGGGCCATCATCCCAATATGTATTGGAAGTAGCTGTTTCAGAGAAACAGACTACATCTTACATGTATCAAGTGATGAGGAAGTCGAACTTTGTGCAGCTAATTTAATTCTGAAGCGTCTATTGTCACTGCCCTAAGTAATATTATAGTATTTGTTCACTTCATGAACAAACTATAATATTACCTGAAGGCGATATAGGAATAGTATACTGTCTCCTTTAGTGACAGCTTTGATCCAATTTTGTGTTTCCCATAATGAAAAGCTCTCCTGAATAATGAAATAGTAATTAATTAATTAACAAATTAATTTATTAACAATTAATTTATTAATATTTAATATCAATACAATAATGCAGTTTAACCATTAATTTATAGTGTGATATACTAGTATGTATGTATGTATATATATATATATATATATAACATACCAGAATTTGATTTCCATTGGATATAAGTGAGATGATTAGAGTCCAGCAGTGTTAATTGCATCAATGATCCATCTTGAGAAACTAAAGTGCTGCAATGAGAGTCCACAAAGGACATCATAATATACTTGTATTAGTATTGAATGTCAATGCAAAATATTACCTGCCAAGTCCCTTCTCCGTCTTGTGAGAGAGCCAGTGTTGTTTCTCGAGCAACAAAGCGAAGCATATCTTTCAACAGGCCATACTTTTGTAGCTACTGCCATTACAGCTGATTGACACGAGAAGTGCCACGTGGTCGTCGTTTTCCCGCGAATGTAGGCGGGATTTGGAAGTCTTACTTTAACTGTTTATTTGGAATCCGTTTCCTCTTTCACTTTTTTCTCTCATCAAAGAAGGGGCAAAGAAGATGAGAGCAGACGTGATTACTTTTATTATACTGACAAACTGTAAGTGATAATTAAAGACTTTCCTTATATTTATAAATGGACTCTTGTTTCCTCTAACACAAAGGTATTGTGGGTATAATGTGTCGTGATGTGCAACTAACATCTCGTTCACATATTCCAGTCAACATCAAATCAGTTGTTTCCAGCAAACACATGATGAGGATAGTACTGACCTCAGGATAATGGAACCTTCTAATTATGACAATATACCTAATGATGATAACAATGATGATAACAACAATGATGATAACAATGATGATAACAACAATGTGATAACAATGTTGAAGACGAAAAATACCAAACCTTCAGACGATGGCCATCCTTACCCAAAAACCACAATTCAGTAAAGTGCTTGTACTATCACAAATCCTACTCTATTCCATCTGGCCATGTCGGTGATCTAGATTATTTACATGTGTTAGGTAATTCAGACACTTACCAGGACTGTGCTGATTTATGTTTGTAAACATGGGCCTCGTTGTCAACTTGGTTGGCTCTTCGTAATAAATGTTATGCTGTTGGATGTGAGAGTGATCATAAAAAGATGTGCAAACCAAGAACAGTAAATGTTGAAAGTATACTGGTCATTATGAAAGAGGATTCTTCAAATTATATTTACCGTCATCATCTTCATTGTCATCGTCTTCTCTCTGCTGTTGATAGTACCATGCCTCTAACTCTGCTAGTATGACTTGGAGTCCTTCTTCATCACCTGTTACAGTGCCAACCTCTAATCACAACCCTCAACTGATATCCTTCTACACCTTATCATCCAAGTTGACTCCACCACTAAGTCTTCTAATAAGCACCATAAATTTTTGTATAAATGTGAGATGGATGAAAGGATGGATAGCCAGTTAGATGGACCCTATACTTAAACCTCAATTACATGCTTAGTTAACATACTATCTAAACATTGATATAGTAAATTAAACAATTAATAATGAATGCATTATTTCAAATTCCAATTGCTTCCTTTCACTTTGTTATTTTAACCCTTGATTCTTCTCTCTCTCTCTCTCTCTCCTCTCTCTAGGCTCTTTCTGTTGCCTGTTGATGTAACAAACATCTCACTCTTCAGAAAACAAATGTGAAAATTTTTGCTAATACTTGGCCACACCCACCACCTAATATGACATTTCATTATATTTGGAAGAAGTTGTTTGGTCCAAGTGATGGTGATATAACAGGATTACATCAGAAGATTTATCTCCCTTACTAATGTAATGTAAAATTTTGTTATAAACTTATGTTACAGTTCATTACAGCTTGTAGTGGTAAATATGGGTTTAAAGTCATAGTGTACGATTACTTTGGTAACTATGGATTTGCATATGTCAATGTTCAGTACATCAAAGTTAGTAATTGAACTTTGAACTCCTGTCATGATATCAACTTTATCACTAGAACATCATGCTAACAAGCGTCCTCTATAATTATCTCACCAAGTAATACTATGACTGTTGTACGCCCAACTGATGAGGCTATATTGGATGCTTCTTCTCGTAAGTACTTATATAATTAGTATGGTTTAGTGTCATGGAAACAAATATAGGAAGTTAACACAATGGTTTGTATTGTACTATAGAACAAGTGATGATGGGACAAATCAAAGTTACGTTATCAGTGGGAGTTAGTAAGTGGTCCTCATTAAAGATCTAATCAACATGACGAGTCTTGGACGAAACTTTACTTCATCTGCAACATCTCAAGATTGGAAAATATCGCTTCAAGTAAATATTGGTTGCTAAAATGTTGATAATATCTAATATTATTAAGTTCATACAATACCTTCTTATTGCAGGCTCACGTCACGATGGGCAGGGTTGACGGATGTGGCCTTATATCATATATATCTGTCAAGGCTGCTCATGACTATCCACCTACAGCTAATGCTGGACCATCTGTTCGTATAATAACATTTACCTTTATAACACAATTGATTTAGATGGTAGTCAAAGTAAAGATGATAAAGGAATTGTTAATATAGTTGGAAACAAGTCAAAGGAAAGTTAGCAGAAACACAAGGTAACAAAACATAGCATTGTGTTTATTGTTAATAAATGAATGAAAGGTTATTGTATAATATGATGTCATTAAGTGTATGTAGTAATGTGGATCAATTATTTTCTGATTGTTATAGGACTGTTCATAATATCTCACATATATCATGATTTATGTGTTTATTTGTTATGTTCTTTTTTTAGGGTATTCATGATAAATATCTACATGTTAGAAACTAGATATGGGGACTCTAATCAGTTTGAACTAACAGTACTGATACTGGTGGACAACAGGACACAGTGGATGTTACTATATGATGTTCAAAAAAGGTAAAAATGATATGACAAAACACGATTAAAGATTGTTTTCTTCTTTGTAGAAAACAATAAACCACCGTTGCATGACAACGGAAATGTCTCAGTCTCATATCCCACAAAAGATTGTGTTCTCAAGGCTCGTCTAAGTTATGATGATTATAAAATTATTGCTTACAACTGGACTACCTCTTGAAGGACCATCTGATATCCATTTAGAGGGGACAAAATGAATCTATTTAAACGAGTTCATAATATACCACAATTTCTGGTGTTTCACCAACATTGTACAAATTCCAGTTAACCTGTTATGGATTATGATAACTTAATTAACTCCTACTATTGTTTATATCAAATATATACAAAAGTAAGAATAAAGTGAGACTTAGTTTCTATATATCCTTTCTTATATTAGATGAGCAAGTACTATTTTCAATACCTATTGTGATAGTGGAACATAAATTACATCATTGTTACCTAATCATATTGCCATACTAATGTTTCAATGAGTCATGATGGTTTTGGTATAAATATTACCAAAGGATAAGAAGTGGTAGTAGTCCTGCAGCAGGTTAGTTTGTTTGCCATTCTCTCGGATCTACAGACATTGTGGTGTTTATAGGCAAAGTGTTCAACAACACTTGATACTAATTCAGTCTTAATACTATCTGATTTGATAAATGGAACTTACCAATGACACTCTAGTGGTTACCAATAGCAAAGGAATTAAAAAACAATGACACAGTAACTCTACATGTTAAACAAGGTACATTAATTATTAAACAACATATACAAACTCTCTACTTGTCTCTCTTTTTTAGATCCACATTTAATGTATATATACAAGTCTATATTGATTGCCATTATCTATGACTTTACAAAGAATGATAGAGTATGTTATAATGATATAGAACATACTCTTATATCTCTCTTAGACAATGCTTGAAGAACAGTTAGTTATAAAGATAGGTCGTCTCCATTACAGTGTTCATATACAAGATATCCATTCCACATGATCAACAGTTAGTTTGTAAAAATTTTACTAGTATTTCATTAATCTTATCTCAGATTTCTTGTTGAGTTCTATGTCACTGATAGTCATGGTAACCTAGTAATGCTACTGTAATTTATGACAGCATGACAAGCGATGGACAGGATTTTTAAATTGGAAGTTTAGATGATACGTGTAGAGGAAAAAAGGTAAGAATCTTTTATATTAAATACTGCTATGTTCTCTTATAGTGTGTCAGAATCCCGGTTCTGGGTCATGGATATTGTGATTATAAGAACTAAAAAAATGTTGTTTGTTCTACATTTTGGACAAAAAATCCATTTATGCTCATTATGGTAATCAACGTAGCAACTGTGGTATGTGGGTGTGGTTTAGTTATCTATGTTAATTATATAATCCACTTAGATTGGAGTGGCTTCTATGTATAATATGTTGTGATGATAATAGTTATGTCTATTATGTCTTGTTATCTGGTTATGTTGATGTGTTGGTTTGCACAGGTTAGTAATATGTGAGAGAGAGACACAATGTCTTTACAACAATATGATGATTTGTACTTGTTACTTAAAGAGATTAAATAGATACTAACGACAACAATTCTCTCTAAAATATTATCATTGATGATCACAGATGAATCACATTATCTATTATCATTTGATGAATCATCATATTATCTCATTTGATGATTCACAGATGAGCACATGAGCTATTATCATTTGATGATCACAATTATCTATTATCATTTGTGATCACAATGATCACAATTATCTATTATCATTTGATGATAACAATTATCTTATATTTGATGATCCACAGATGATCACAATTATCTATTATCATTGATGAACACAGATGATCACAATTATCTATTATTATTAGACGGAAGTCAGCTAGACGTAGGAGAGTAAAATATGCTATTTTAGATCACAATCGTGAGGAAGTGGGTAACTCAAAGGATGTATACCACGAGGTAATTATTATTAATTAACATTTCATTGTAATTTTATACCTGTAGATGGATCTGGTTATAGTAAGAATAGTCTTATGGTCGTGAGACAGAAAATGAGGAAGAAGTTCTGTTGAGTCCAAGAAAAATGCAAAACACTGAAAAGCCGGGTCTCTTACAAAATAATACTATTAAAAATAATCTCTCTGATCTGGGAAAATCCAAGAATACAAACAATGCAACATGATTGTCATGTGGACAATCATGTGAGTTTTGAATACATGAATTAATGCATCAGTTTTTGCTCAGGGACTTTTTATTAATAATAAATACAAGGGTTACAAAATAAATTGAAGTGGTGTTAGTTTGAAAGTGAAACTTACAAAGTTAGTTAGTGTCCTCTGAAAATTCTCTGCTAATTTTAATTGATATAAACTTGTTTGAGAGAATAAGAACTGGACCATCCCAGTGATCTACACTCTAATAATAACTATTGTCCAGTATTTGCCACAAAAATTCTGACAAAGCTATAAAAGATGGAATAGAAGAGATACTAATAATATAATATATTTATGTACTTGACTCAGATGAATATATCTATGTTTCAGCTTGTGAATACGAGTGATAAGGGTATAGAGATAAGGTGAGGGTTCTTTGAAAAATCAGTACATAATCTTATGGTTGTTAACTTGGCAAAAATTGGACAATGTAATGAAGTAAAATATTGTCCCAATGTTCCTTTCTAGAACCTGTCTCATCAGATATAAAGGCTGTGGTTGGTCTCTGTATCTAGAACTCAGTATACCAAGGATACACATTGACTCCTAATATTGACAATGCTCTGTCCAATGCTGGTAATATCTGTTTAGTTATATAAGATATGCCATTGAGACGAAGGGAAGGATTGCTCAACACATCTTTCAGGTCTGTATAAGGAGGTTATATATATAATATAATAGTTAGTTCTCATACCTTCTTACTAACTTTATTAACGGTAAACCTGGGGTACCATATACTATAACATAGGGTACTCTCTCATAACACGAGGTTCAGAGCGACGAATCTACAGCTGATACTTTGTCTATAATAATATAAATTAATTAATAAACAGATTTGTATTTTACTTGGCAAGCTCTAATGCAGGTACACAAGCTCCCGGTCTGTATTCCATTTCGACCTCCTGTACTCTTTAGCAAAGTATATAATCCTGTTGAGTGAGACACGCCCATTAATATTTTACGACATTGTCGTTGACAACATAAGATTTGACAATCGACATGTCTCGTGTCGAGAAAAGAAGATGCAAAGATTCTCTAAGATCTAGTAACTATAACTTACAATATATAATTGACTGTCATTTCTATTACTTTTACTACTGCAGGACAAACCATCACGTCGAAACAGTCTCTATACCTTTAGCATCATATAATGGTCTTTTTCTGATCCAAACTTTCATACATAAATCCCAACATATCTTTTTTTAGTTTGAAGAATGCAAGGAAGAGAGACCTAGTTTGGGCTATTCTATATGTTACTTATTTTGGATCATGATTACCTTCTCAAAATTTTAGTTTTATTGGTTTGGGATTGTCAGCAGTAACTTTTCACTTAATCTCCGTCCTATTCTGAATGCTTCTTCTTTTGATACTCCTTTTTAACCAATACAAACATGCTATACATGATTACAAAAGACTCTAATTATTTAAGACTTTGTTTTTTTTTTTAATTTTTACCTGTCAGTATCTCCATCATCAACTCTAGCCCGCCAAGTTTGAGTTGCATTGACCCATTGAATTGCACGTTCAAGAGTTTCCCGCCCTTTCCTAACTATACTATCTGCTATCTAAGACAAAAATAAAATGGACATATATAAAATTGAACAGACTTCAAACACAAGGCATTCTTACCAGAATAGCTAGCGCTGTATAACCGTATGTGACATTAGCATAAGTTTTAAACCTAATTGACGTGCATCCATATACTTGAAGTATCGTATACAAATAATATCATACCAAACAATCAAAAAGTTAATTTGTTTTACTTTATTTCCTTTGTGTAATTCATTGATTGCTTTACCATTAATTCTTGTATTTAAAATCTCTTCTAACATTCTGGAATTGTTGGGTGTCACATGCACATCATCGTGACAACAAAACTACAATATTATAACTCACTTTGGTGAAAATACCTCTACGAATGTGAGGTTTCACAACACCCTTCCCATTTGGAGGAAATGGTGACATCATTTTCTAGTTGCTATTGGCAACAGTTATACCAATATGATATAAGACACTACTTGAAGAAGGGACTTGATGAATTAAGAGAACACGTACCAATTTATAGTCTCCCTCTCTGTAAAGAGTTTGTAAAAGGGTTTAAAACACATTCTATACGTAGCTAATTTTTAACTCTTCCAGACATGTGGGAAAAGCAGTAGTTATATCCAATGACCATTGATGGATATAGAGATTGAAAGTCTAGTACTAAAACTGGGTCTGAATAAAATTTAGATTCTGGTTCCATTACTAATGGAATACACTCAGGAGCAGACATTCTAAACAGGGTTTATAAATCGTTTAGTAAATTTATACTGACCTAGCTCTTTGTTGTACACTTTGGTGAGACAGCTATGTACGTTGGCTGGTTTTTTAGCTAGTCTTAACTCATAGACTTCACCCGATACTAGGAAAGCAGAATAGGAGCTAGGATTGTTATCATGCCAACCTTACTTGTGAGCCTCTGGCTAAAACATTAATAAAATCTATACCATACAGTCGGCTAGTTCACTAGTTCGTCCAATCAAATTGAATTTCTCTAAAAATTGATATTACCACGGCAACGGTCACATAATAATCACAACTCTGTGCCTAATACAATAGTCAAAGATCATAATATTAATTAAATTATAACTAGCTTCCACCCACCTTTAGAGTCTGTTCACCATGATCATACCATTCAGTTAGAGCTTGATATGCGAAGCCAGGGTACTCGTTGATGCAAACACATGATAAGTTACATTCTCAAAAGCATAACTTGTTAAGGAATCTATAAACAAAATAATATTAAGAATATATCTTAAACATATATTAATATGAAACTAACCCGTTGTCTTCATTACTCTCCATACATTAAGGCTACTCTCCCTGTACATTACTCAGATTACAATGATGCCCCTCGTACACACTCTTGGGAATGGGTGAGCTTGTTTTGAAGTGGACATGTTGGACTCGTGTCAATCTGACCATCAAATTCAATCCAAATAGGCTGCTCATAGTTTTTAATAACCCCATGATGCCATTTGTACTTCATATCCAAACACGAATATATAGGATCAACCTGTCTGACAAAGTTTTATCAGCTGTTCAAATAGTTTCAGACTCCTGTTTGAACATATGCTATTTCTAGATCACCATGATATACCACAGTGTTCCAAATATGGACGTTGAAGATCACTATCAATAGCCTTCTGTATGTTTAGCAATGTGGACATTTTTAGCTGAATTGCCCAGCAAAGTTTTAGCTGGGCTATCAGGCTGAATTTTTGAAGCAAGTGCTGTTCTGAGGACTTTGTTTTGGTGGTCATTTTTTTTTAGGACTTTTTCTTAACAGGAGACTTATGTTAGTGTGGGTTACATTTTTTGAATTGTAAGTATCAACTACAATGGCTCCTAGTCGGTTGCATTACTACCACACCCATTTTTAATTGGGCCAGTCATTATGGTATATAATAAAATAATACAAGGACGGATCCCATTCTGGATCAGCGTTTCAATTTCTCTCGAGTGCGAACATGGACCTCCACACTCATACAGTAATGAAATTGTACCTTATAGTAACACAAAATCTAATTATAAACAAAAAACGAGAATAATTTATACGCTCTAAATTTGTATTAAAATCATTGTAGTAGTGGGAGTAAATTGAAAAACCATTAAGATATTATTAGACTGGTTCCCTCTAGAGCTGAAAATTCCATAATAGAGAGGTTTCTGAATCTGTAAAAAAGTTGATTTCACTAGGGTTGGGCGCCACTTTTGCTGGTGTGATAATACCGGGTCCCCTGTGGCCAAAATTGAGAGCGAATCTTCACATCACGTTGATGGTCATTAGCAATATATACACCCTATAAACAAGCAATAAGAAGTTAATATCAATATTCAGTATATTCAAATACACATCAGTATACTACCTAGTGTACTAGTATTCTAACTATATAGTCAGTATATTCAGTATAACTTACTTTAGTTCCATCACCATGACAAGATGGGAGGAAGTGTGACTTGTGTCCCTCCAATTGGAGACTTTTATTATACTCAATACAGTAGCCCAATGTCTTATTTTAACTAAACCAGCTACTTGAAGGCTCTTCACTTAATGGGAAAATTCTGGTAAACCTCCATATGGCTAATGATAAGATAATTACCATGGTTACAATGCATTGTCGTTGACTTGTTTTTGTCTTACCATTTGAGAAGGTACATACAAAGTCAGCCACCATATCTTGTGGAAAGAAATGGCGTATAATGTACCAGCCATTGTACCAATGTACCAATATCTAATATATCATTGTACCAAGTACCCATATCTAATACACCATTGTACCCAACGTCCAATATCTAAGACCACCATGTACCAACGTACCAATAATCTAATACACCATTGTACCCAATTTACCAATAGCTAATACACCATTGTACACCATGTACCAATATATCATTGTACCTATAGCTGACATACACCCTTGTACCAATGTACCAATATTCTATATACCATTGTACCAATGTACCAATATCTACTACACCATTGTACCAACGTACCAATCTATCTAATACACCATTGTACCAACGTACCAATATCTAATACACCATTGTTACCATGTACCAATTCTATACACCATTGTACCAATGTACAATATATCATTGTACTATATCTAAATACACCATTGTACCAATTACCAATATCTAATATACCCATTGGGCAATGTACCATATATCATTGTACCAATGTACCATATCTAAGCCACCATTGTACCAATGACCAATAATCATTGTACCTATATCTAATACACCATTGTACCAATGTTACCAATATCTAATAATACCATTGTAACCATGTACCATATATCATGTACCAAATGTACCAATATCGAATACACCATTGTACCAAGGTACCAATATATCATTGTACTATATTCTAATACACCATTGTACCAATGTACCAATATCTAATAGACCATTGTACCAATGTACCAAGATATCCATTGGTACCAGGGTACCAATATCTAATAACCATTGTACCAATGTACAATAGCTAATATACCATTGTGTACCAATGTAACAATATATCATGTTACCAATGTACCAATCTCTAATACACCATTGTACCAATATACCAATAATATATACATTAATGTATTAACATACTTACTGAGGTGTTTGAACATCAGCAGTTTGCTGTAAAATGGTTTACAATGTCTGACTAATGGTAAATTATACTTGTTAACTGCTGTCTTCAATAGGTCTTTCAGCTGGTGGGTGGAGCTAGTTTAGGTTGATAATACAATCTGATGGAATCAGTTTGTGAGACTTTTCAATCATGAAACAAAGTCTCTTTTTCACTCTGCAAGATCTCATTCTCCTTTAATCTCCAATGAATAGTTTCTTGTTGCTTAGCAACAGGAGAGGGCTGGGGTAGATGTCATCGCTTTCATAATCTTGTCTTCCTTGAGAAGATACATTGCTCTCTGTGTCAATCAACATTAAATTGAAATCAGTAT
>NW_024534155.1:0-74008 GCF_016097555.1 Gigantopelta aegis
GTTTAAATGTGTCGAACCCAGTTGGATATGATTGTTTTAATTCATAACTGTTTCTTATTTTACTGAATCCAATAAACTGTTCTGATCCTTTATTTAATAAGAAGAAGTAAAATTGGTCTGTTCAAAGTTTAACTTTAACGTCCCAGTTGCTGCAGCATTGCAGGAGGAACTACTGAATTCTTTCCTCTCCTCCTTCACAGTTCCACTGTTTTTCTTATTCAAATTAGCTAATGGCAATAGATGTTCGTCACTGTAGTACTTATATTTTACAGTGGATTGTGTTTTTCGTTCTCCTTATATGTGGATTAACAATATTAGGTAATGAAACTGTTAGAACTTACGTTATAGGTATTGACCTCTATTAAATTTTGCACCTTTTGTTCTTCTCGCTTGCCATAGTACTTTGCAGTTGTGGTTATGCCAGGGAGTTTATTTATTAAGATTAAATCATACAATAAGATAATGTCACATCACACTTGATAGCGAGTGTACAACAAGCTGAAAAAGGATTTGAAGAAGTAATCCTTTATAAACACTTTAGTATTGTGTTGTCTTCATTTAATTTATAATGAATCAACTTGAAAGGTATCTTTTGAATTCCACTCATTTTTGATCCCTAAAATGTCATTTATTTTTTGTATTGTCCTTCACATGTTGCCATATTGAAAATTGTATATAAATGGTAGATTCAGAGTACATCATGAATTGTCATTGCTATAGCTACAGGCAGGATTTTGAGAATGGAAAATGATACTAGTTATGAAGCATGTAAGTCAATAACAACACCAAAATCCATTTTTCACAAGTTTCATTATAAATTTACTTTATTAAGTGTGATCACTTTCAAAGATTAATAGTTGAAATGTTATACACATTTGCCCAAAAGGAGGGTCTCATGAAAAATGAAACAATTAGTTAGCATTAAGAACAAAAACACAATCAAATACAATACGTTGAAAAAAGTGGTTCCCAATTTTGAAAAAGTTTTTCTTGCTCTGTATGAGTTCCTTTTATTAATACTACTTCTTTGAATCTGTCTGCATGATGATGACACAAAACATATGATCATGCACTTCTTTGAGACTGAATAAAAAAAATCAAATTAATTTTCTAAACAATTATATTGTAAGGCTAATTAAAGAAATTAATTGTCACTATATCATTGACCAATTTATAACCATATATGGCATGTTTTCACTTTAATTAGTTTCCTTCCAAAATTTGGAATAAAATGTGTGTACAGTTTGGTGTTGCCTATGGTTTAATATTATCGCTGTCGTCTACCACATTCACTTGATTTCACCACCCACCTCCTCATTCACTCACTTTTATGAGATGCATAATAAATCCATGATAATTGTTGTTATAGCATGTACGCAAATTATTCTATGGTCACTGGTAATTGACAATATTTTCTATAATAACACAAAATAGTTGCTAGGGGGGGGGGGGGGGGGGGTGGGGGGGGGGGGGGGGGGGGGGGGGGGGGGGGGGGGGGGGGGGGGGGGGGGGGGGGGGGGGGGGGGGGGGGGGGGGGGGGGGGGGGGGGGGAGGGGGGGGGGGGGGGGGGGGGGGGGGGGGGGGGGGGGGGGGGGGGGGGGGGGGGGGGGGGGGGGGGGGGGGGGGGGGGGGGGGGGGGGGGGGGGGGGGGGGGGGGGGGGGGGGGGGGGGGGGGGGGAGGGGGGGGGACACAGGGGGGGGGGGGGGGGGGGGGGGGGGGGGGGGGGGGGGGGTTGAGGGGGGGGGGGGGGGGGGGGGGGGGGGGGGGGGGGGGGGGGAGGGGGGGGGGGGGGGGGGGGGGGAGATAATATAAGATTATTGTTATGGCAACGTATAATAAAAATTTGGAGTGATTGTGGAATAACATGGTTTCCTTCAAAATATATAGAAAATAGGGCATCTTGACTAACAATATGGCTAAGTTTGTTTCACATTTTCTTAGAAACTTTTTAAAGCAAAACTTGTTAATTATCCACGATAAATTAAACCTTATTCATTAATTAACACTATCTGGTAGGTTTTTGAAAATGTTAGCAAAAATATAACACAACAAAACAATTAGTTTTTATCTTAAAACAATAATGGTGCACTAATGTAATACAACTATAACAAAATAAATTACAAGATTGGAAAGGCAAGGAAGAGTTCCTTAATGATATTACAATCCTTGTACTGTACAGTAACTCCATTATTTGTGAGGTACTATTACTTTAAAAAAATACAATCATTTTTTCAAATATTGACTAATCAGTATCATCATTGTATGTGTAGTTGATAAAAGGGAAGAGGAATGTGCGTTGACTTTTGTAGTTATCCCCTTGCTGGGCCAGCACCACTAGTAACTTTTTTTACCATTACTAGTACCTTTGTAATCAAAGATATAATCAAATGATGATGGTTCGCCACACTGATTAAGGAAGTCGTACGATAACTTTTCCCTTCAAATGGCCACTGGAGATAATTATCATGGGGACCTGACATCATGTGGGGAATAAATGAATAGAGATGTTGCGCTATATATATTATTACAACCTACTACTGTTAAATCCACTCTGAAAACACATCTTATATGCCATGTTGTAGGTAAGTATGAAATAAGGTGGACTAAACCATTGGACTTTGCTTTTCTTCTTTGAGGGGTGGAAGTCTGTCATTGTAACAAATTTAACGACATTACCACAAACTATGTCACTTATATTAGCGACTACACACTCCAAGTTTTTTTTTTTCCAACCTCTTAGACAGGTTTTGCATAGTTTCATAAATCATTTTCAAGAAGATAGAGCATGTGCTGGACAGCTTCATCAAACAGATGACGAGCTAGATACAACGATGAAGCCTTTTTTTACATCCAACATGACTTAACTCACATTCCACCGTCTGTACGGGACATTTATCAAGATGATCTTGTAACTTTCCTTGCTCTATCCTTATCTCCAGAACATTCATTAGGACAGTTAATAAGATATACTTGTCACATACAGGATGATGTTCATTAACTATCATCTCATAGATCGACTGGTATCCCAATAGGAACAATCAAAACGACGCTTTGGACCACTCCTCCTTTATGACCCTCTATATACTGCGACGTTGGTACTGTTGACCACCACCACCCATAAGGACAACCCTCTTGAACACATGGACACTTTTGTAAGTGGTTTTTGAGTTGACCTAGCTCTACCTTCTTATTGCACCGCTCAGGTGCACCATATCAAAAGACTATTGATAGTGTTGCGTTCAAAATATTTATCAGGTGACATTGTACACTCATATATGTCGACCCATTGGACATCTTGTAGTAATAGCCTTTGTGTCTGAGATTGTCTGCCACATTTTCTACAGATATGAAATGTCCCACAACAATTAAACTGGTGTGGTTCTTCAAGAATATCTGTGACAAATAGGAACACACAGCATCATCAGGAAGGAGGACTACAAACTGATACTTGTATTGGCCATTACTTCGCCTTTGTGTCATAAAATTATAGGATATGACGCACACAACACATATAAACGCCCTCCGTTATTTTAACATGATAAAAGCATAAATTTTTGGACACGTCTTAAAATATATAATAACTAACACTGATCAAAGAAGCTTGATTAACTACCAATTTATAGCTTGCTAGATGCTTTAGCGTTTGGGGATAAGTTTAACGACAGGTTCTTGTGGCAATACAAAAAGCTGCAAATATGTTGATTATCACTGTTACTGCTAAGGATAGAGTTTTCTATTGAACGATAAATTGATCAAGTTGAAATAATTAATCCTTTCCTTTAGATATATTTACAACAAAAAGGAGGTCCTCAATGGAAAAATGAAATGAAAAAAAAAATTAACAACGCCGAAAACAAACAAAACAATACAATACAATACAATACTTTGACAAGAGTAGTTTCAAATTTTTTGGACTATTAAGAAAAAAGTCTTTTCTTGTGCAGTACAAAGTTCCTTTTTGTTTAATGCTACTTCTTTGAGTCTGTCTGCATGATATGATGACACATAAACACATAGTCATAACCTCTTTGAGGACTGGTATAAATAAAAGAAATGAATATTCTTAGAAATTATCTGGACAATAAGTAAGAGGCTAAAGAATGAATCACTATCTGCCTGCTTGCATACCATCAGGGGAAGATCAAATTATATAAACAATAAAGACAGTAAAAAAGGGAGAGTTATTATTAAATAATTGATGTTTTAAACGAGATGGACCACTACTGGTTGCTGGGTTAGTGCTACTGATGTTTGAAGATGAGAGGTGACCAGGAGAAGACGATGGGAAGAAGAGGAGAAGGAGACGGAGGGAGAAGTGATAGGGACAGAGACAACGCAGAGGAACAAGATGGGGTTGATGAACCTGTTGACTGGAGTAGATGAAAGCGGAAGTTTGAGTCATCATCTGTGAGAGCACTTTGAACGCTTTTTAGACGCTTTAGAAGCAGAGTTTGGAGCGCTACCTCAAATGATGGCTCGTCATAGAACTCTATGGGACAAGTTAAAACAAACATCAAGATATTGACAGGTGACATGACATCAAATGCAGCTGCTGTTGATTGCTACCAGGACGGAGCAAGTTAGGCCCAAACAATGTGGCCCAGTTGTTGAGATTCATTTTTGTAGCATCAGCATTTGCAGGCAACACTAAAGAGAAAGGAAAAGGATTAAAACCTTGTGTTTCTTTGTAATAAGTAGAATCACTGACTTCTTAAATGTTTGAATGGAGGGAAAAACAGCTGTCTTTGAAATTGCAACAAGAGGCAAGGAATGAAAAGAGGGTCACCAAGGACTGCTCTCGAGCTTCAGGATCAGACAAGCTAAAAAAAGAATATTAAAATCTACATTATAACATTATAATATTTACCTAAGGCTTGAAGGCACAAAACTCATGTAGAGTTCATCAGTGAACAGTGGATCAGGCAGTTCACGAAAGTAACGCTTCAAAGACCAGCTACTGCATGGATATCTGTCTCTGACTGGCTAACTGGCTGAGCATGAATATAATCTGAATGTGAAAATAATATAGAATATCAATGAAATGAAGTTGTTGTATCGAATGTTAATTTTGTACCTGAAAAATCAAAGCCATTCTCAATTCTTGTACATCTCTCAGTACTCCAGCCTACACGATATAATACCCACTTCTGATAAACCTCTCTTTTCTACTTCATCAACACAAGTTTGTACAATAAGAAGGGATATATCATGACCTCTCTCTCTAAAGAGAAAGAGAGAGATTTGTCAACAACAACCCACAAAATCCTATTTTCCTATTCTCCTTACTTAGCAACAGTTTCCATTGGAAATCAAAAACACCCCAAAACTTACAACAGTGGTCATCTTACCATAGAAGCTAAACTAGTGAAGAACTCTAGTACAAGAGTAGCCACACCCTGTGGATGAAGTGGGACTTCCACTTTACATCTTTTACTAGACTTAAGTTCCTTTTACAGGTAACTAGAGAGAGATAATAATGAAAGTGAAGCAAATAACAAAGTAGATACAGCCTTGTGGTGGAATAGCTGTACTTATGATAACTAATTATAACTATTAATAACTAATTATAACTAGTAATACTAGTAAATAACTACATACCTTGATTTTTCCAGCTGCAAACACTTCCTGCTTTTAGCAAATACTTTGAGAAGATGATCACTTTTATCATATGAGGCTCCAGCTATTTCTATCTCAAAGTCTTGATCCCATATAGCAGACAATGTAGTCAGATCCATATTGACTGGAAGAGTACGAGCTTTGCGATCAAATCGACTGTACTCATCAAATTCCAGACCACAATGAGTAGAGCAACTAGAGGAAAAAGAGAAATATGCTCAATAGCTATCTTTGTCCATTATTTATCATTTCGGTTTGTTAATTTCTACTTTGTTTGGTTTTTATATCTTTAGCAGATGTAACATGTACTCTCAAAATTCCAGTCAAATAATCATCTTCTGTAATAATGAAAATCACATGACAGTCACATGATGAGGACTTACCATCTGTCTGCACTTCAATGACTTCATCTTGTTCCCATAGTCAACTATAAAATTTAATAAAATATCAGTCGTTTTTTAAAATAACATTCCACAAATAACTTACATGTACTTTCTGTCTACACAGTAAATCCTGTAACTCAAATTGTGAGAGACTAACACTTTGAACAGCTAAAGAATAGAAAATGTACATTATGTACATGTATAATATACTAATAATATACTATAATTTACTAATAATATACGATAATATACTTTAATAATATACTGATAATTTTACTAATTATAGTACATATATAATATAATATCTATTTAGTACCTTTGGGTGTAGTTTTCTTTATTGCAGATATCCATTGTTCTCTCTCATCTTCATTATGAAGAAGGAAAACATATCGCTAAGAGAGAAATATAGTTACTCTAATCAAATACTTCTCAAGAAGTCCCATCTCTTATCATCTGGTCTCATAACATTAAGACTCATTCTCATACCAGTTTTTGTTCTTATACTAGTATTCAGTCTCATTCTCATACTACTTACCTTGCCATTAGTACTAAACAGTCTTAATGGAAGAGAAGGTGATGCTACCCAATAAGACACTTGTTGTTCCTGTAACTTCTTACGAAGTTTTTCTGGTTTTGTTCCAATAAATTTTTGAAATTTCGTTTCTAATCAGAAGAGAAAGAATATCATGAGGTAGACCATTGATATCTCTTACAAATGAAGCATCTTTATCGAGGAGAGTACTGCCTCTTCTCTCTTTCTCTTTATTGTCTCTGTTCAGTTTGAGCTTTTAATTCAGCAATTCGCGACTTAATTACACCTAATTCTTGATCACTGGTCACAGGGACAGGACGAAGAGCTGAAAAGGGAAAGTGAAATAGTTACTTGTAATATAGTACATGTACTTGACACGATATGTTAAAAAATGTAGAAAAAACATTTACCTTCAGGGTCTGTTGGTTGAAACCTAAGATCATGGAGAGGAAGATACCATTTAGGTTCTAATTGTAAAACCCCTTCACCATGTCTAAATATGAAGACAATAATAATAATAATAGTAATTGTCTATTTGAATTTAGAACTATAATTTTAATGGGTTTTATTTTTTACTTGACTGATTTCTCTTTGGCAGATATTAGGACATCATGAAATAGAAAAAGACGCCTGATTTTTCTGATCTTTCTATGAGCTCAACAGCTAACTCTTGTTTGACTAACTCACGATTGAAACCTCCACTTAACTATGGAGAGAGAGATAACAATCAATCAGTCTGGCATTCTCCATTACCTGTTGAAAGGCTCTTGGATCATGAGTACTAGCAATAAAATCTGACATGACATTGAGTGATTGTTTGAGGACAGAAAAATCAGGATGGTTCTCAGGTGTGTGCTGACATAAGTCCTGAAAAAAGACAAAATAGATAATAGTACAAATAATACAATTAATACAATACAATACAATATATATATAATACAATACAATACAATACAATACAATACAATACAATACAATATAATAATATAATATAATATAATATATAATATAATACAATATAAATAATACAATATAATATAATATAGTTGAGATGACATTGCTACACATAATAATTACTACACTTACTGTCAATACTAGAGATATGCTCTGTAGTCTTTCAATTGGTTTTCTCAGCAACTCTATAGAAAAAAAATTATTCCCATCTATTACGTCATCATGATGTCATCACTAGCTCACCATTGACATTAGGACATCTTTAAATTGTGAAAAACAGTCACACGAACATCCTACAAAGAAACAAATTTTGTATAATCGCTGAGAGCAGTAAGTATATGCAATTAAATAAACACTAACTGAAATGGAGACAATAATAAATTGCAGTAAGTATAGCATTAAGTAAAGATAATGAATGAGAGAAAGAAGTCCAGTGACTTTTACTTTGTAACTCACATCTAAAAACTTCTTAAAGTTGGGATCTTGTTTTAGAGCGCTCCAGACAGTCCAAAGATCTCCGATACATCTCAACGTAGTCTTTATATAACTTAAGATTCTTGCACTACACAAGTTGAAGACAAAAGAAGAGTCAGTCACACACACACACAAGATGAACAATATCTTTAAAGCTATACTATTTGACCAGCAATAGATTTTTAGTCTGTCAGCTTTGATCCAGCAATCTGAGCCTCATAAGATAAGGGAAAAAGAGGGAGAAAGAAGTAGCTAACTTCTTACGCTACTGGAGTCAAGTATACTCAGCATTCTCTTTATATACTAAATACCAGATAAAGGGAATACCAACAAGTGATATACAAGGAGTACAATGGTAATATTTAACACACAACACTATGTAATGACAAGACAACAACTTAAAATAACAGTCGCTCATAGTGGTAACCTTTAAGGATATATTTAGTTCAAACGATGACAAGTCCCAATAAGGGCTTTCTAGATTACACTACATGCTATGTAGACACCATTTAAGTAATTGAATTCAAACCAACTCATCAAAGAAGGATGAACTTTGTAGTCTTGTTCAGACAAAGTTGTCACTTCAAATATAAAATATTTCTATTATTATTCCTAAAGTCACATACAATCAATTAGCACTGGTTGTACTGACTCTATAGGCACTTACAGTACCATTGTCCTCTTCCACATTTTTCTTAACTCTTACAGTGGGCCTATAATGACTAGAGACATTACTACAATCTTCATATTGCTTATAACATGGTAAGGAAGAATAGAGACGACTACAGCGACAAAAATCCATCTCTAGTAACTAGTATATCTTCTTTCTGACTGTCTCTCTGTAAACTCAATGCTCTTTTATACAGCTGGACATGAAACCTTACAACTCAGTAACAACATGTACATGTAACTCAATACCTGTACCTATACATACTAAAACCAGAAATATGGGAAAGTGACTAAGTAGGTCAGTTGAAATGGGCATGTGAGCCAAGGAGTACACCCTGTGGTATGCATTAAGTAGAGAAGAACCAGTAAGAGTTCATGTAATGAAAAACTATACGTCCTAAAGTCATTTAATCTGAAAACATCAAAGGACTAGTTAATGACGTACGTGCAGAGATAATGATAATGACGTGTGTGTTTAAGTCACTGAAATACATGTGGTCATTCCTTAGGAATACCATAGCTTACAAGATAGCAGGAAATACTTCAGGTAACAAACACATTATCTAATAATATAAATTAATAAGTTCAATGACATATTTCTATACTGTATTTCCTCGAATAGATGCCTGGTCTCAAATTAAGTTCTGGATAATCTGACATAAATAGTAAACAGAGGCCTGGTTTCAAATTAAGGATCCGTTATAACATCCTTCCTAATTTAGCTCAGTGTACTTGCCTTGTTTCCATTCATATGCTTCAAATGTCCAAGCATAAGTTTGTTCTTTTTTTCTTTCAAGCTTACAGCTGTCGACTGTTTATAGAAATATCCTAACAAGCTGCTGTGAGAAATTTTTAGCAAAATGTTATTATGTTAATGATTGTTGCTAGAATAATGGCCTCCCTCATTTTAGAGGCCAGATCAAAAATGTTGATAAGAAATAAAGCACAAGGTCTCTATTTGAGGAAATATAGCATATATTATACCAATATATGTTCTGACAAATTATCCTTGTCATGGTATACTAAAGGGTTAAAAATTAGATCAACAGCTGGTCAATATTACAGCTGCTATAACACGATAAGAGTGTATATGAGTTATCTTGTTGAGGGACACTAATTCAGATAAACTATCTTCTTGAAATCTAGTTCAGTTTTAACTAAATTAGACTGGTATGCTGTTGTTAATGTGAAGGATCAGTTTAACACACATAGTGGGTGTTATGGGAAAAATAGACTCCTGTGAGAGACAATTAATGAAAATGTGTCTAATTAATTCATTATCTGTCTGAACTAAATGATACAGCTGGTACAACAATATATGCATAAGTACAAGGTGAGAAGAATCTATTGACACACAGACTGTCCAATTTGTATCGTTGGTAGTAAATAAACTATCATATAACTGCATGTTGGTTTAAGTAACTGACTTGTTCTACCTATATTACTAACTGGACAATCCTGTTTGATTTGTATATATACTGCATAGCTACATATATATACATTTAGAGCAAAGAAAACTACATGAGATATTATGTATAATATAAAATTTTCACTAAATTTGCAGCTGACAAATTAAGTCATGAATATCATTATATAGCTTTAATTGACAGGGTCAATCTCTTAACAAGAACACTATGGATTGGGGATTCTTCACAGTTCAATATCATGTATTGCATTTTATATATGTAATAGCGTTCATAATGTACAAATTATAAGATCATTCCTTAGCAGAAACATTACTAGCTGTCAATAAGGTACTGCATGGTCCTATACTGATGTGTTCTCACATACCATGCATACTCTTATGCTGACTTAGTGAGAACAGACACACCATCTATCTCAAGGACATTACAATGACCTTTCCTGGTCAAACTAACTGATCAATAAAGCAGTCATTAATAGCATAACCACTAACTAACTGATAACAAAGAACCAATACCGTTAAGGGAGAAAAGGTCATCATGTGATAATCTAACTAGTGAGTAGATAACTTGTTAACTGAGAACATTGAGTAATATGGAATGACACAATCTGTAGTGACTACGTATCTACTAAGATTGTTGAGAATCAGATAACCATTACAATCTTCAATACATCTCCCTCTTTATTAAACTTTTTTTTATCCATCCATCTGCTGATAATCTCTTCATCTGTCCATCCATCCATTCATACCAGATCTAAGAAGAAGTCACCGACACATGAGTGTATTCCCCAATCTGGTAACAGAGACTCCAATCGTTCATGTAAAGTTGAATGTAATGTATGAAGATCTTCAACACGATAGAAAATTGTATTGACATCTCTTTCAGAAATAATAGGTTGTGTTGTACTGGTTAGTGCTAGTAATGGTTTACGATAATACTAAGAGAGAACAGAGTGTCATATAGTTAATATATGTTTAATATAATACTAAAGAGAGAACAGAGTGTCATATAGTTAGATATATGTTAATATATACTACAGAGAGAACAGAGTGTCATATAGTTAATATATAGTAATATAATACTACAGAGAGAACAGAGTGTCATATAGTTAATATATGTTAATATATATATAGAGAGGACACAGAGTGTCATATAGTTAATATATGTTAATATAATACTAGAGAGCGAGAACAGAGTGTCATATAGTTAATATTGTTAATATAATACTAGAGAAGAGGACAGAGTGTCATATAGGTTAATATGTTAATATAATCACTAGAGAGAAGGACACAGAGTGTCATATAGTTAATATATCTAATATAATACTACAGAGAGAACAGAGTGTTATAGTATTAAACATGCATAATATAATACTACAGAGATGACAGAGTGTCATATAGTTAATATATGTTCTAATATATCTAGAAGAGAGAACAGAGTGTCATTAGTTAATATGTTTAATATAATACTAGAAGAGAACAGTTTCATATGTTAATATATGTTTAATATAATACTAGAGAGAGGACAGAGTTTCATATAGTTAATATATGCTAATATAATACTACAGCAGAGAACAGAGTGTCATATAGTTAATATATTGCTAAATAATACTACAGAGAGAACAGAGTGTCATATAGTTAAATATATGTTAATATAATACAGGAGAGAGACAGAGTGCATATAGTTAAGATATGTTAATATAATACTACAGAGAGAACAAGTGTCTATATAGTTAATATATGTTCATATATACTACAAGAGAACATAGTGTCATATAGTTAATATATGTTAATATAATACTACAGAGAGGACCAGAGTGTCATATAGTTAATATATGTTAATATAATACTAGAGATAGGACAGAGTGTCATATAGTTAATATATGTTAATATAATACTAGAGACTCGAGGACAGAGTGTCATATAGTTTAATATATGTTAATATAAACTTACAGAGAGAACAGAGTGTCATATAGTTGAATAATGTTATATAATACTACAGAGAGAACAGAGTTTGCATATAGTTAATATATGTTAATGTAATACTATATTCCGTCTGAGTTGAGAAAAGCCTCTATTAAAAATTCATTGTGATAAACACAGAATAGTTAGAGGAATTTTTCACAATCTATTACAAACAATTTGTACAGCATTATTTTTAAAACGTAATTCATTATTTTGTTGTTTCATGTACATATCTTATTATAACAAGCAATTGTCCGCATAATTAGAGTGTAATTTCAAATTGTTCATGTGGCAAATGGCTGTCTGATCAAGGTGAAAATTGTTCATTAAAACCTCAAAAGTAAAGACCACAAGGAATTCCAAGCTTACATGTCTAAGTGATTGTTATAACTCAGACAGACTATGATGTATAGATAATGTAAATGACAAGTATTTTAAAAGTATCGTTCTGAATACAATGATAACATTGTGATAGTTTATTTTAAAACTAAATATAATAATCAAATAAAAATGACAATAATTAGAATATTATAATATTTGACTCCCAACATCAAAGATTTCTCAATACATGTAATATTACGTGTACTCATACATAGTGAGTACATGTCATACACAATGTACTCATAGTGAGTACATGTAATACACAATGTACTCATAGTGAGTACATTGTGTATGACTATCAAATTATGTGATTAATTTAGAACATCCATTTAACTATCAGCCATTGTCATCTCCTTTGTTCATAATTCCATCTGTCCATTGTTCTATCTACCCATCCATTCCAGACTCTATCTATCCATTTACCTCTTTGGTGACTTGAAGGCAATCTAGATAAGCTTTTCTCTGCTGTAACAAATTCCAGCTACTACTAGTTTTCTGATAACTAATACTTCACCATGGACCACTACTGTATCACGTCTTACTGGATATATCCTTTGATGAACGGGCTGACAGGACTAGAGAGAGAGAGAAGGAGAGGGAGAGGGAGAGAGAGAGAGGGAAGAGGGAGAGGGGGAGAGAGAGAGGGAGAGAGAGGGAGGGAGATGGAGAGAGAGTAATCTAATTTCAAACATTGTTACATTCATTAAATAGTTCTAATTGTGATAAAATTTCTCATAGTGAGTTAGTCTGTAGCTATGATTTTGAAGCAATCTGATCACGCACACAAACACAGACACACACCATTTGGAAAAACCATTAGAAGACAAGCTGTTCCATTACTAAACCAACAAGTAAAACAATCACAATGTCAATATATCAACAACAATATAAGTACAAAACAGTACTCAACAATTATATCATTACAAAACTTAACTGTTCCATATATACCATTACTGTGACATACAAAACTAATAATATAACAAATAGAAATAAATAAACATATCTTTACAACTATTGACATCACACATCAGTGTATTATATATAATTAGTACATATACTATATTGTATGTTCTAAATATACGTCCAATATCTGATATAGTATCACATCCTCAGATAAGTCTATAGTACTCATTCCTGTTAATACATGACACACACACACACAACACACACACACACACACACACACACACACACACACATATTAAATATATTGGTACACGTATGTTGTAAAATTACACAACTGACAATAGTATTAAACTATTAATGTTATTTAAATTAAATCACAACATATTAATCAGATAAGAGGAGGTAGGGAAGATAGACTTTTATATGATAGTCTAACTCTCAAGGTAATGTCCCTATCATATTGTAACAAACACTGTTAAGTGAGTATATGTCACATAGTCAGTTTACATGTAAATATGTCTCCATATTATATAAATAGTGACATATTAACTGACCATAATTGATACTAATTGCAAAGTGATAAACAAATAGAGACAATAATAGTATCCACCTTTATTTTATAATGCTAGACTATGGTCTACTTGTATTATAAGGTGATCATACTTGAGCTGAAATCATTTACCATAATATGAAATCACATTACAACAATACAAATCTGGCTGTCATATAATAACACAAGTTCCTCTATCCTAATATAATGTCACTGATAACGTTTGCCTAAGAAAACTACCAGTCTAGTCTCAAGATTACTGACAATGAATAGTTCAACAATATAACTTGGATATAGTCTTAACATTGGATTACATCTAGTAACTTCTGACTGCTTTGGAATTATAATTACAATAACAAGTGGGTGGAGCTAACAACTAATAAGTATAGTGACAGCTGGACACATACAAGCAAAACAATACCTCATATAATAAGTTTATTTGCTACAAATCACACATGTATTTTATATCACATTGTATACTTTATAATAAGGATCATTGCACACGTATAGAGTTAATACCAAATGAAGACATGGCCATATGTAACATGAACTAAGTGAAACATAACAATCATTTAGTCTAAAGATACTATCAATATGAATGATTGAAATTTACAAACAAGCACATTGCATCATTTTACTACCGCAACATACTATGTATATAGTGTATTATTATAATATACAGTAATGCCATATTACCAATATAAACACAGTACTTATATATAATGTAATATTATTAATTCATATACTACAATTTATCAGTGTATAATGTAATATACTAGGTTACTAATACCATAAACATCATACAGTAATGTTGTCGTTAGTTCAACATTCCACAAACAGGTTTCTAAGATAAACATGTATACCATAACACACATACTATATATAGAGTGTAGTGTGTGTATTATATCTATATAATATATATATATATATATAATAACTCTATCACAGGAAAGAGAGAGTGAGTCACATTTCCAAGTAACACTTAAACTGACAATTAACACATACTTATAACACTCCATAATAACTGTATATGTATTTATTAATGTCTGGGAGTACAGGTAAGTGTCTCTGATAAGGACAATTGTATTCACTAGTCAAACTCTGGATTATGTCCTTGATGTCATTAATCAAAGTACTACTACCTGAGTCTATCAGACCTTCCAATGAGTACAATCTGATCTATGTATATACTTGAGAGGAAATTTATTTTTATTCAAAAGTTATTCATCCACATTGTACAAGGACTGTAAAAATCTAATAATTGAATTTAATAATATTCATGATGCTATATAGTATTAATCCTACATAGTATTAAAGTTGTAATGATTGAGTAGGCTAAGCAGACTGATTTATTTCACATAACAAGGTCTAGGATAAACTCTCAACCCACATAGTGTCACCAGAGGGCACTATCACATTTTGAGAGTGTTTTCTCTCCAAGACATTTGTCATTTACATCATGACTGTGCCTGTTCACTTGCTAAGCAACTATTGTATGTACACAAGAGAGATATAATACTCCTTCAATATATAATACTAAAATGACTAAGTACATGTGTAATAAGTATATCTATACAAAGCTGATATTGAAGGTGTGGTGCAGTATATTGAATAGCTTCAAATTACAATTGGACACACCCAATGTTATAGTAAAGCCATGGTTACAATGTGGACCAGTCAATGGTTAACGAGTGTAGTTTCATTGGTACAACAGTGATATATCAATCTTCAATATCAAAATGGACATTGAGGTTTGTGTAACTATATATACAGTTATTGTGTGGACCAAAAATAACCACAGTAGAAGTGGTCTTTATTGTACCTTTATATACATAACATACATACATACATACATACGTACGTACGTACATACATACGTTACACACACATTTTCTCTTTAAAAACATGCATACATGAACATAAACAAACAAATGAAAAATGCTAAGGACACAAGTTGCTATTGTTACAATTAATTTTCTCTAACATCACAAGACACTAGTAGATTATGTCATTTTCTTACTAAGTACTTTCTATAGTGATATTATTAATAACAAGTTAATGTGAAAAAAAAAACAGCTCATGTGAAAAAAAACAGCTACAGACTATTTTTAATATCCATTGTATTATCTTGAGAAGAAGGCAAATGTTCACTGATACTTCAAGTACATTAATTTGTACATGTAATTCCCATTGGTAAAGTCCCTATTGGCACTCAATCGTACAATTTACAAGATACAGCTGCTACAGTCTTTAACATCAATTCATCACAATACAGCCTATAGATGTACATCATTGTTCATAAGCCCACAATTGTCTACGGTATGGTAGAGACACATTTCACCTAAAAAAACATACAATGATCTAGAATGTTCTCTAATCTCAAGCTAAAAACATTGAGAACACCTGATCATTTTCTAAGTTCATGATCACTTTCAAATTGTCTTCTGTGAAAAAACTTATAAAAATTTCAAAACCCAGCCTCTATGCAATTTTAACCCCAAAACATTAACACAGTATGTACCAAACAAAGTACATTGTTGCCTAGCAACGCATCAAGTTCTCTCAATACAACATGTATTGTTAGAAAAGGTGTTGCTTACCTGTCCTTATAGACATGTCGTAGGGGATGAAGTGGTGGGGCTTGAAGGATCACTGTGACTGAGATCAGAAGATGGTGAATGAGAATGATAAGGTGAAGAGTCTTGTATCTCTGCCAACATCTTTTGAAGTCGTTCTTCGTCTTCAGATTGTCACTAAATTGATTTTCCAAAACCTGTGGCAGCTCTGTTACGTTTTTTCTCTCTTATTACTATTTGGACGCAAGTTGACAACCGAGGGTGTGGTTGGTTCAGGAGATAAACTTCGCCTAGAATCGCTCAATGATGACATAGAGTTGCTCCGAGAGGCAAAAATGGTGTCCCTGAGGATATACGTGAGTGTGCTCTCAGCCAGATTATGGTAAGCGCTGGTTTCGATATCATTAATACTCCCTGTTTCAGCCTCTTTGGTCTTCACTTTGTATGTCATCTTCCTCATCATCAGATTGTTCATATTGTTCATTCTCTTCCTCTTTCTCATTCTGAAAAATTGATCCAGCGTGACCAAATTCCAGACCTAAATTAAGACTTAAATTTTGTGCCTTGTTAACCATTGCTATTGTAAGTGCTGCCTCCACATTCTCCTCTGTTGGAGTCCGTTCCCCAGTCCCACCAGTAGCTACACCATCCTCGTCCGCAGGTGTGAAGTATAAATCTCGAGTTAATGTGCTACTTTCCTCCATCCAGCGTTTTCATTTGAAAGAAAGGATCCATGTATAGGTAAGGAATCGTGGGCGTGGCTATCACTAAAGCAACAACAGTCTTAATAGAGGACAAGAGTTCATGTTCATCATCAAATCATGATCGTGAATTCCACCTCCATTTGATAGTCTCTTCGTCTCTTTTCCTGGTATATCCATGTGATTATGAGGATGAACTAATAAGGTCTTAGCTCACTTTTATGTTGTAGTACCTGTGATATATCTTGTATAGTTAACTTTTTGGTGAGTTTCCTGTTGGTGACTCGACATCAACTATCGTACCAAGTCGTTCTTGATCTGGAGACACAGAAAGTCTTCTTGTAGTGGGTCGACCCAGTACGAGTCACTCATTGATCTTTTTCTTGATACCAATTTATGAGATCTTGTGTTAGCCTCTTCCCGTATAGGACTTGCTTTTCTCTCTTCTTCTTCAAAGTCAAAGATGGTTTCTATCTCTGCTGATGACCAGTGTTTTGTTCCTTGGATTTTTCTTTTAACACGACGAGCCAACTTCTCGTCTCGTCTGTCAACGTGTTCGAAAACTCTTCTTCTCAGAGACGAGTCCGATAAATCGCCTATTAGAGGCGGTTCTTGACTGACACTGACGACAGTTTTCTTCTACCTGACTAATGTCTGCCTTGTCAATACCAGACAGTGATTTGGCGGCTTCTTCTTGGGAGGTATGGATGTTCGCCCCCTATCACTCTGTTTTTTCTTGTAGCCACGCCAAAAGAAATTCCTCCTTTTGAAGACGTTTGTTCAATTCTTCTATTCTTCTTTGGCAAGCGTTGATGGCCGTTTCAATATCCTGTAACTCTTCTTGAAGACCCACCCCCTCAGGAGGACTGCAGCCAAAAGCGTTCCAGCCATTTATCATTCAACCATACGGATGCCTGATCCATCAGTTAGTTATAACAACTAGATTATTTATTGACTCCTTTCAAAAGCAAGTCAATTATAAGTCTTCACTGATTATGCCAGTGAATTATTAGCCTGCCACAGCTTTGCAAATACGTGCTTCAAAGCAAGCACTTCTTGTTCCGTTCCACAACAAACACTCAACTAGTCACAATGCATAGAAAGATAAACAACCTCAATTCGTTTACAAAACCTATCTCATTATAGACATACCATTAGTAATAACGGCAGTCTACGTGGATAGCTCCGCCTACTTTAATTATAATTATCAAATCAATTAATCAAGGCTTTGACTTCAGAGCATGGAGGAAGTAAGTTGCTTGACTTAATAGTTTTGTGGGCATAGTAGTGCACTACTAGGTATGAATTACAGATTATTGCTTGAGACATTGCTACAGTACTTGTCAATGTAACGAACATGCATTCTACATTCACACTAGACCCAGAGCACTGACTTGACCTTTCTAAGTTGTATACATAACTATAAACAACTGTAATTAACTTGTATGCTACACCTCTAACTCGTCTAACTCCACCTTCCGACCCTAATTGCCTTTGCATCTTTAATGCAGTTAGAGTAAACAAACACCTTCAAACTATTAACTATAATAACACAACCACTCATAATTAGTTTACTAAATGAAAAAGAAGATAAGCACATGATTGAAATCTTATAAATGGCAGCCACATTGACCATAAATAGACATAGGACCACTACTAACACAGGCTTCTAGCTGTGTAAATTATTGATTTTAAGGCTGCTTCTGTCATTTCTGCAGGGAATACGTTTGATCTCTCAAGCTACTACCAGCAGATTCCCAACTGCAGACTAGACTGACTAAATGACGCTGAAGATTTTTTTGCTTGTTTGCCTTGCTATATTATTCCAGCAATTTGCAGCTATCCCCAACATGTTATTGATGAAACTATCATTAGAAGAGAGCACTGGTGGCAAAGTCAAGAAGACAAGCTTCTGCAAGCAAAGAAAACAGAGGCCATTCGAATCATCAATCAACCTCAACATAAGCCTCCTTTGCAAGCAACTGCTTCACAGGACAAAATGGCTCTTGAAGCAATGTATTCAGCTACTAATGAGCTCAATGGGCCAATAATTCGGGCTGGATGAAAGGCGATCCTTGTCAAGACTATTGGTATGGGATTTACTGCAGTGAGTCAGGGAGAGTACTGCAAATTAATCTCGTTTATAATCTGCTCTCTGGCTCTCTTCCTGTTGATATGGCACGTCTAGATCAACTCCAAGTGCTCCGCTTGTATAGCAATAACATTGAAGGCACTATGCCTGCAGGAACTTTTCTCTTTGAACTCGATACAAATCATTGATGTTGATAACAACCCAAATTGGAGGTACCCTACCAGGCACTATATCCATGGCTAACGTCACCACACTGAATCTCTATTGCAAATAATTTTGGAGGTACTATACCGACTGTTTGGAACACCCCAAATCTTCAGATTCTATCGCTTTCCTCTAATCACTTTGAAGGTCCTTACCAACATCTTTGAGTCGTGTTACCACATTGGAACAACTTGTTGTGTCTCGTAATACTCTCACAGGTAACTTCCCCTCTGAATATGGACAATTAACCAACTTGCAACAACTCTGGCTTTTTCTCAAATAACTTTGATCATCCTCACATTCCTGAATCGTGGTCGCAATGACAAAGTTAACTAGTGTGGAAATTGATGGACTCTATGTGATGGATTTTCCAGATTTCATAGGGACAAGCTGGAGTCAAGTTGATACCTTTTATTAGTCGATGTTTACATGACTGGACAGTTCCCAACCTCGCTGTGTAGCTTGAAGAAAGTTCAATTTTTGGACTTTACAATAATTCTCTCAAAGGTGACCTTCCTAATTGTAATTTCAACTTACCCACAATCCCTTCATATTTTGAACTCTCTGATAACCAAATAACTGGACTATTCCAGATTGTATTGGAAACTAACTGGTATTTGTCAATCTCTATTTCTCACGAAACAATATATCTGTTCACTTCCTCGTTCCATTGGGCAATTTAAAAAATATGGAAATTTTAGACGTCAGCAATAATGGCATATATGGTTCAATTCCATCCACCTTTGCTAATCTTATCGGAACAACAGTTCAATTAGGTGTTTGTTACAACAAACTGCTCTACCATTGAAGATGGGCTCGAGCAGTTCTTTGATTTCATCAAGGGATATAGTTGTCTGCTATATAATAATCCATGGAGCTGTCCTCTACCTTCTTTTGTTCCTAAAATTGCCAGCCATGTGTTCTGACTGTAATTCAGGAGCACACATGCTTCTTGTACAGCATTATTGGTAATAATGATTGTGGGTGGTGTAATGAGGGAGGCAACTGTCTAGAGGGGATCTGCTAGTGGTCTGGTGATTATTATCGGTTGAGATGTCTGAATTGGTCCTATGGACCTCAAGCACATTGTCCAAACTAATTTATAGCTGATTATGCTACATATTGTTTTACTATGTTATAATTTTGTATCAATTGCTATTTTAGTTTATTGCTGCATGTGCTTAGATATCATATTCATTGCCTCCAAAATGCTATGATTTTTCATTGACCTTTATTATTAATAATAAAGCAACTTTCAAGCTGAACTCACTCCCTCTTAGTAAGTACCTTTATATTGATCAGAAACAATCTATGCCATTGTTGTCATTGACATTTGCAGGAACATGAAAGGTCATATAATACTTGTAGTGGTTATAAGCTACTGCTATCCATCTACATGTGGTCAACATAGGGCAAAGAAGACTAGTGATCCACACGGAAAGCAGAAACCTCGGTGAAAGAGCAAAATCTAAGATTGCATAGGCTAAATGATAGAGAGTTTGTCTAGGTCGAAGAACCTCGTAAACCTTCTTTTAGAGCTACTAACCCAATCGACAAAGAGGCTTTAGAAGAGTTTTTATCATTCAACAGCCGGACCAGTTTGGGTCACAATACAGGCTGGTTATCAGGTGACCCTTGTCATTCCATGTGGTATGGTATTCGTGTAGCGATTCAGGTGCTGTACTGGAAATCACACTTCCTAATAATCGCCTTGCCCTTCACTTCCTTTAGGTTTGTCAAGAATGCCCAATTTGGAAGCCTTGAAACTGTATAATAACATTATAGTAGGTACTATACCACTATCCCTAAATTTACAATAAAATCTTTAAAAGTGTTGGACCTTGATAACAATCAATTATCGGAAGTTTACCTGCCACATTTCTATGCCATATCTTAAAAATTTAAGCATCGCCCATAACCAACTTCAAGGCTATCTTCCTGATCATTGGAATGCACCAAATCTAAAGTCATCTCTCTCCCCTCCAACATGTTTACAAGACCCCTTTCTCCTGCACTTTCCTCTCTTTCCTAACCTCAATACTTGGACCCTCTCAAAATGCTTTCACCGGGTCCTTCCATCAGAATACGGCAGTCTTGAATCATTAGAAGTACTGTGGCTTTCACTAACTTATTTGATAATGCTGTAATTCCAGACTCTTGGAATGGGTTGAAGAAAATGACAAATTTCAAGCAGACAGTCTTGGAGAAACTTTGCCTGAATTTTTGGGGTTGATTGGAGTTAAACTGAGTGATCTTCAAGTCTTAATACTAGGTCAATGGTTAGTTTAACTGGAAGCTTGCCCGAATCATTCTGCTACTTGAAAAAAAACTTCAATATCTTCACATCTTTACTAATGTACTAACTGGTTCCACTGCCAAAGTGTATTCTTTGCGAAGATCTTCCTAAGCCACGCTAACAAGTATTGATCTTTCATCAAATCAAATTACTGGTACAATACCAACTGCTTTGATATTTGCATAACTTGACATATTTCTACATGGAAAATAATAACCTCACTGGTCATCTTCCTAGATCATTAGGAGCTTGTAACGACTCTATACTATTGACCTTAGTAACAATTATCTTACTGGCTCTATTCCTTTCTTTATCTAATCTACAAGATACAATGAACTGTTTGAACTTGATAGACATAAGCTCAATCAACTCGAAGATGGTCTAGAAGGTTTTTCAACAGCTCTAAGCAAAATTTTGTTCACTATATGGTAAACATGGAGCTGTCCTTTACCAGATTATTTTCCAGATAACACATTGTTGTGCTCGTTTAAGCTCAAATGTAATTCTTTAGATAAACATTCATCGTGCAAAGCTTGTGTTGGATCGAGTGATGCGGATGGTGCTCCGAAGGCCTAACTGCCTCGAAGGCTACACTCTGGGACCCTCTTATCCGTATAGTTGTGCGTCATCAGATTGGATATATGGACATGAGCAGCAAATGCATAATTAAATAATGCTCTACAACTTAATGCTGAATATACATATAACTGAAAATTAATAATGCCATGTGGTTTGTCCCTTTTTCCTTATTATGATTGTTTTGGCTATTGGTATTGGCTATTGAAAATATAATATTATGATAAGTGCTGTAGTATAACAATTACTTGCTCTATTTTCCCTAAAATAATGCTACAACAAATGAAATATTTTTTTCTAAACTAAAACTGCATAGAAAGAAACGCAACACTGACATAAGGAAATATGCAAGCAGGACATCTGTCTAAACCAAACAATAACAATTGAATTACTATAGATACCGTGGCCACGTACATGATGTCAGTTGGACAGGTGTTTGGGTAGCTTCTGTTATACTTCAAAAATCAAAATATGAACTACTCACATGCAAGTAGTGCAATAGTCTATGTTTTTTTCAATTCCATTACAAGGCTAACAACAATAGCATCATTAAGAGTCATGAGTGATAGTTATCCAGGTGGCAGACACCACAATCCAACCTCATTCTTTCATGATAATACCACTTGATTGGACTCTAACACCTGTCTTTGTCTACTAAAAAATATTTTTCAAAGAAATTACAATTATAGTGAGTTGAATATCATGGCTACAGCATTTAAAAAAAGTGATTGATTCAAGAAATGTGTAAATCTTCTGTCCAATGAGCTTTAGATGAAGCAAATGTACTTGTCTGCTTTATCTTTTGTGATTTATGAGTTACTACATGGGTTCATGTTTGCTTTCCTTTTTGGTGATTTCAATATGTTCTTGATGTTGTCTTACTAACTCCCCCCATAATAACTCCCTTTTGCAAACAGGACAGTAACCACTAATTGGTATGTATGATCACTAGTGATAGCTTGGAGGCCAAACAAACAGCATGCGCTAAAAAGAACAATGTTTGTGATAACAGTGGCAGGAAAACCAGTGATTGAATGGATTCCTAAAATGACAACAATTAGTTTAATTTAATAAAAAACTCATCTAATTCTCATTAGCTTTATAATTACAGGCAAACCAATCACATGTTAAAGTTTCCTAATGCTGATTAAGTAAAAGAACAAAAAGATATTGAATAAGGATACAATATGTCACTACCTTTCCATGTTAGTTATATAAATATTAGAACCACAGCCTTTCAAACAGTAAGGCTTAATGATTATCTTAGATCATGTGAATATCACTATATCAGATACAGGACATTGATGACTCACCTGGTTTTGATTGAGCACACAGATGACATACTAGATCTCCAGAGTCATCCTTGTTGACATATGTGAAGTTGAAGTCATTACGTAAGGATCCTGGCCTTTCATTTTAAGTGATCTAAGGTGGGTACCCTCTCTTGTGACATGTTTCCTGAATAGCTATAACACCACTATGCAATGGGCATGTGGACAGGTGCTCCTTTGAGAATGAAATTGTAGTTTCATATTCCTGTTTGACCATTGAATTGTTAATGCAACGACACCATGGACCAATAGATAGCATGTGAGACCAAAACACGTAACTTATATTGGAGAGCGTTTTCTTTAGAATTTTTTTAGCAAATGAAGCTCCTAATCGACGAGAGCGACCTGGATGTTGCCACGCCCATCAAACTATAGATAAAATTATAGATATATATCGATTACATTTGGCGACAATAAGAGACACACAGCATGAAAAAACTGCCCGTTAGTATACATTTTAGTTACTACATTCTTTAAGTATTTAGGATATATGTACTGTTATTATAAGTAGTTTCATATGCTACCAAGTTTGTAATATAGGAAAAACATGAACTCCAACGGAAATAGGTTATTCTAGACATTCTTTATAATCTAGAAGTCAGTAAGTAAAGTGTTCATGATGTTTGTTTAATATTTGTGTAAGCATACAAATTATGATATGTAATCTATAGCTTACTCACTCTCAGGGCAGCTATGTCGTTGGGAAATCCATGTACTTACGTACCATGTCCCTATAAAATGAGTAATTAATAACGAAAAGGTCAAAGTGAAAAGAAAAATTAATTTTATAAAAAAGAGGCCTCAACCTCATGCTATAAAATTGATATTCTTGTATCAACCACAAGCGCCATTAATATCAATTCCATCTAATAAAAGGGCTGCAGGTAATAAGACCCTTATGCTAACTACAACAATGTTTAAATTATACAGACTCAAATAAACATCTCTTTTTACACACCATGGTCCCTTGCCACTTGCTTTCTAGCTCCACTTTCTTTCGTCCTCCATTATCTGTTTGATGCGGCGATTATGATTGACCGTATAACCCAAATATGTCCAACCTTTAAAGTTTGGGATTTTTAGAGACTAATAAATAACATCCATGAAAGTGGACCCTTATGGTGAATATGGTCTTGAGATAAATCTTCGCCGATTTCAGACTCGGTTTCTGAAGAGCTCTTGAATGGTTTTCATCTGACATTATTTCCAATTATACGAATAAAAAGTAATATGGAAACAGCTTGTTGCTATTGGTTACGTATATGTCACTTGGCACAAGGATTATAGAAAGCAAAGGAAGTGAAGGGAAACTGTACTTTTCGAGGTTTGATATCCTTTCCCTTTCGTTTGCCAGTATTAAAAGGAACAGATTCGTTGAGATGGCCGGCTTCTGTCTTCTCCAACGAATATTTCCCTTCAGAATGGCACAGTTCCAATCAGGAACCAACTATAACCTATCAGAAGCCGAAAGAACAACTTCAGAAAGACTGAGGCTCTGAGTGTGAAAGACTACATAAGGAGACAGAGGAGACAACAAGACGTACTCAGAAAGAAGTGGAACATAAATTTTCTCAGCGGATCCTTGATATTTACTTTTGGAAAGAAGAATTAAAGACAAAACTCAAAAGAGACAACACAAAAGATTGAAAAACTGTTTCTTGATCATAAAGCATAGATGATAGCAGCTGGAATCCACTAGTCCCCTTTCCCTCTTCCCTCAAGTAGCCAAAACTGCTTGTCATTTCGTGAGCAGAGACAGGGAATTGATTTAGTCCATTATGAAGTGGAGATTCAGTTAATGAAGGTATGTAATTTATAACTAGCTTGTATATAGAATTATAACTAGTTATTACTAACTATGAAATAATTAATATAATTTATAACTAGTTAATATGGTATAACTGTTTTCCACCCCGTGTTACATAATAGCTTGCCAAATAATAAAATGTTTTAGTGAACACAGCTGTAACAACACAACAGATATGGGCCATTTGATAAGGCACATATCACATTACAAATACACCTCTTTCCTCTTGCTCTAGAACAACACAGCAAAGATAACGATAGAGTATCTGTTTTATTAATGGGTTGGAAAGTGGCATTGAGTTTTAATATAAAAATGGGATGAATACCAATTTTCCTAGCTATTGCTTACAACTGACCAACCATAGAGGGAATGTTGTAGACTTTAGTCTTATATAACATCTGTTTCTCTTACTAAAAGGGAGTGGAGTTATAGAAGCATTCAAAAGTTTTACTGCAGAAAACCCACGAAGAAGCAGTTGAACAACATTAGGTAATCATGGGATGTTGTGTGAGAACAAAGAAAGAGTCTGAGAGCATATGTGTGTGTGTTCTCCTCATACATTCCAAATGTTAAGGGTGGTTTTCAACACAGACCCAATTATATAAGGCAATATGGATATTGTAATTATATAGACCAGCTGTTCAAGCATGTACCAATATTATATAGGCTCCCATTTGTACTAAAACACTTCCTCCTACCACAAGTGGTTTTGAAGTAATGTCAACAATGAGATTAATTTATAACTTGACAAGTAAACATGGAATGCAATAAGGTTATTGTATAGGAGGATGCGCATCAGTGTCCTCAGCTATTAGAAGCCCATAGGGAGCATATTCCCGCCGCTTACCCACTTCACAGACAAGTGTTAGAACGCCCTGGAAGCTTTATAATTAACTGGAGTATATAAAGTGCTTGAGCTGGCATGTGTTTTGACAGCAAAACCGAAGCATTTATTTGTCTATCGTCATTCCTTCAGGCTGCTTCGTACGTGCAAATACAAGCTCGAGAAAGATCTCAAGACAAGTTTTCGGTGCAGCTGAAATCGACACTCAATGCCACAAATATCTGATACCACGTATCAAGTACTCGGTACTCCCCCCGCATCCGTTAAAGGCAAGCTAGTAAGTGAACTAGTTGCTAGTGACCCAGTTCTGACGCTGTTTCTTACCTTTTTCCTAGCTCTATCTCCTCCTGCGAGTGGCGGGATATATCAGATGACAACATATGCAAGACCAGCACAGGAAAGAATTGACCTCCACGACTCTACGTGGTGTGATCATCGGTATTTTGGCCAACTAAGCAAGACATGATCAAACAGAAAAGAGAGTAGTCTATGTGCATTCTACAACGTATCCAAGAAATATAGATGCTAAAACAAAACTGCCCCCCCCCCCCGAGTCCATCTCCAAGAGTCGAAACAAAAATAAATACAATATTATAAAATTAGTAATAATACTTTTTTAGTATTAATTTTTATATGTATATTGTGTGGTGGAAAAGGTAAACAGGACCATACCATCTTGAGAATGGTAACTATTAACTGAATATATACCTAATATTATTTTACTATTACTGATCCTACCATTTCCAATGGTTCCCTTTTCCTTGATATCATAATAATTGTTTTACTCCCACATCAAATTCCTCCATCCACAGTGCTTAAGGAAATTAACAATCAACAACAACATTGAATATTACAAGAAGCCATTCACAGCAAAACCAGACCAATGCAACTTTCTCACACCTGCTAGACCTGCGTTCATATCGACCTAACGATGAACTTTTCCTTGATCCAGTTTCAGTACGAGTTGGTTACATTGAAGTGAGAGAGATCGAGGACTCAGTCCAACGGCTTCAAGACTCACTACCTCAGTCCAATGCCACTCTAAGAGGTTGAATAGAAATCACCTCATCCTCAAGAAGACATTGCTATCAAAACCCATTCTCTACATATCGATCAAAACAGGTGTATGGAATTAATGAACAGATGCATACAAATTTTGAAAAAGTACCTCTTTATCCTTTTGACGGCAGCCCGATCCGAACCTCAATATCACTACTATTATTATTAGTATTATTTTAACTGAAGCATTTGTTACATTATTATACTTAGGCAATGATGTTAATATCATATTGTTATAATTATAATGTTATTGTTAGAATTGCATTTTGTGAAAACTGTTATATAGAGAGCTATTGTTTACATTGTTACCATTGTGTATTTTTGAACTGTGGTATGGGGGGGGGGGGGGGGGGGGGGGGGGGGGGGGGGGGGTTGTGGGGGGGGGGGGGAATTATTATTATTCTTAGAATAAATATTAAGTTGTAAGTGGAAAAAAAATTGAAATTAAAAAAGAGAGGATAAATATTTACAATTCAAATTAAGATTATTATTATTAACCATTCTAGAGCACCTGTACTAACATTAATAATCCCTTTGATCTAAACAACACTCATATAGTAATGATTACGTGTATTAGATCAAAGATTACGACATAGTAACAACGATACCATGAGCCCAAAATATCCATGATTCATCTATAACTTAGTCCATCAAACAGAGCATATGGACATGACTTTGGACTGGCTCATGTAACTTGCAAGAAACTGGGACCATTATTTACAAACCACTTTCACAAAGTGTTTATTATTGTACACATATAATAAATTTTTGACCACTACTAAGGGCAATACTATAATGAAGGTATTCATAAACTGTTTCTGACCAGAACATTATTATACGTGACCTCTACGAAAAAAATAGTCACAATGATAACACCAACATCAAACTCCCCCACGTCGTGGGGTGAATTAATGATAGTGATAAATGAAGAAAAAAAAAAAGTGGGGGAGAAAAGGAACTATTGAAAACATTAAAAATAGTTTTCCATCTAAAATTCAATTATTGTACAATATCTCATGCATATATTGAACCACCATTAATTAGATATATATGTGTTTGGGATATCCCACGTTAAAGAAGAGAGGTATGTAATCAATGGGGGGGCGGGTAAAAAACAATAAGGGTTATTACAGATAAACCAAACTTCCTTTGGAGGTAGTGTAATAGAAAAATTGGTGGAGAGTATATAATTCCCAATACAACGCAGGCTAAGACAAGCCTAATTTCTACATGTATAATAAAAAATAGTCTTCAAAACCACCCCTTTACAACAAAAATTCCCAGTGCAAGTATTATGTCAGCACTAGGTGGGAAAAACAACAATCCTTCTCCGCTACTTATCCTGTCCACAAATAGATAACTCAATAAAATAACGACATGAATCTTCTCACACCACACAACGAAAAAATAAATCATGTAGATTAGGTGGTTCTATATACAATTATAATCTGACGGGATTAAGTAGGGTAATAATTAGAACTCTTGGAATTAAAAAAGTTTAAACAAGTTTCATGCCGAATACAATGTGCACTGTACCCACCTAGGATACTTCCCTAGTGAAATATATGTTGGAACATTTGAGTTGGGGAGATTTCGTTCCATAGTGATAATCGTCTATCACGTTTATTCTTGGGGTCATTGAAAACAAGAACTGTGCAATTGAGGAAAAGGGATTGAAGGTGGCTGAGATGATGATTTGACAGCCTGAGCTCTTGTCATAAAGCGAAAGCTCGAAATACCCGAGTATTATTTGCAATTAAGGCAAAGAGTCATTGGCAGGTTAATCAGCCGCATTAAATAAATGGGTCATTAGAATAAGTTGTGCACGAATAATGGCCATTAGAAGGGGGGAAGGGAAATAGCGTGGACAACGTGGAATTTGAACAAGAGATAGCCCCAAAACCGAAGGGAAACAATGAATCAGGCGGGCTAGTTCAATGCCAGGCGGCTAAAAAATAAAACAAAAAAGATAATTGGCCATGATTATTTCTTAGTGACAAGAAAATGAGGACAATTGAAAAAAGATCACTGTTTAAACGATCACGCTAACAAAATAATAGTAGCAACCATAGCAACTATAATGTAGAGCAAAGGGTATTGTGTAGGTGCAGTAATAAAACTAACTATAATCAGAGAATTTCTAGGACGGGTGGGGAGGCGAAACCAACTTACAACCACCTATACAAAGAGACAACAGAATATGCAATGACCCTTATAAATCCCCATGGACTAGGAATTAAGCAACTCCATGGCCTATGGGAGGTATCTTACTAGTTTATGTACCGCTGGAATACTTAGTAATATAATTTAAATGTGTTGGTAGTAGTACCATTTTCACGAAGGTTCCCTTCGGTGTCCAAGATAAAGTCGGAACTGTTTACGCAAACAGTAGCCATTACCAAGGTTAAAATAAGGGCAATAAGATGGAGCATACTTGTAAGATGAATTAGATAGGTAAAATTGAAACTAGTCGGGATGGGGGTGTACATAGAGAATACCATCTGTGGTAGTTAGTCCAAATGAAATACATACAAATGGGGAATGAAAATTGTAAGAGTGTCCATATCCAATTAACTCTATAAAAAGCACATTGCTAGTAGGCTCTTGATCACATCCGTACATATACCATAGGGTATTTTGGGTCATAGATATAGGTATTATCATTAGAAAAATAGAGGAACAGAATCTATGAATAAAGGGAAAAATTGATAGGGAAGATTCTCTTCCTTATACTTAAGTCATAATTCCTTAGTCAGGACACGTGTTTGGCTACTCACAATTTGATGAATTCTCTAGATTATTATAAATTGACATTTTTAAACATAATCATGAATTATTGGAAGGCAACCAATTGTATGTAAGCAGGTGTATAATAATACTTATACTTATTCCGGGAGAGTATTACTTCTAAAGCGCAAGATACGTGTTAGCAAGTCCAAAAATGCGAAAGTACACGTAAAATATAGACTCATTTTGATGCCAATGGGGGTTAGAATAATGATATATACCCAACCTGATAGAAGTATGATAAAATGACATCTACAACAGACTACCCCATCCCTACGGGACAAGATCTCGTTGTGACAGAAAAAATGTGAATGTTGGGTAATTCTGTGATGATGTTGAACTCAAATCACTCTATTCTATCTTTCTGACAACGCATCACGGGAGCTCCCCTGGCATTGCTCGAGGGCCAAACTAAAGGAACCCTCGCAAACACAATTTTGATTACCATAGTTACCAGTAGACGGAACAATGGGCGTGCGTTCAGTTAAACTACACAATAAGCACGGGGTATGAAGATGCCTTTCTAGTGGAATCCCTACATAACAACCAAAATAGGAGAGTTGGAAAAGATCCAGGCAAAAAGTAAACATCTTTGATGAAATTAGAACTCCACGCATAAGTGTGTTAAAGTGATAGCTGGAACAAATATGTAGCCAATTTTGATACTCTTTCTGTTTACATATTATGTGAATAAACGGGGGTCAGTCTATAAATCTTTGCTGTTCGTTAAACACAACCTGGCCAAAAGACAAATTGAGAGAGCTGGAGAAAAAGGCTGAAAAGGGTTTGGACAAAGAATTAAAAGAGGTAAGCACAAGACAAAAGCAGTAATAATCGCACAACCACGTCCTCCATTAGGATTATTCCATCTTTGTATTAGGAAAGAAGAAACAGCGGGTTGAAGAAATAGGAAACGAAAAGAGAGAGCTAAAAAAGACAAACAAAGAAATTACTGGGGAGAAGTATAATAACCAGTCTTAAGCACATTGGTACCAACAACAAAATAAGTAACACGGAAAGTATGTAATTTACTATTGGTAACAACCTGGAAAAAGCAAAGTGTAAAGGTGTTTTGCACATAAGAGATTACAACAGCTGCATTATCCATGTTACTAGTTATTTATCATGTTATAAAGCACAGTCAGTCCTTCGGGGGGGGGAGATAAAACTTGTTACCTATTTGTTATATTTTGGTTATGGATACAAGATCAAAACACAGTGCAGTAAAAACGTTTCAAAAAAGAAACAACAAATCTAAAAAGAAAATCAGAAAAGATGACACATTAAAAGCCACCAGTTTTTTATTTCCTTTTAAATTAAAAGACCCTTTATAACATCAAGTGCTACCTATGCAGTACAGAAGAGAAAATGAGTAGAAGAAGACTAAGAGAGAGAGATAGAGTAAGAGATTATGGGGGTATTATTAATTGATTATATGCTTGTTAATCTTCGATACGTCTAGATGCAGGAGCGCAAGATTATTCCCTTTCGCTGATTAGTAAAACCAAGTATAGTGATGACAAACCCGTTTGTTGAAAAAGAAAGTAAAATATATGAAAAATCATGTACCTTGATTATATACCAAATAGTGTTAAACCTTTTAAAAGTGAAGTTCATTCATCCCTTTTTAAAAAAAAATGTTATTTTTTGGGGACAATGGGGCATACACACTACCAAGTATCCCAGGGATACAGAAATATAAAAGAACAACGTATGCATATTAGGCCATAGCAATTATAACTGATAAGGGAAGTGTTGGGGAGCTATAGGTCTAGTTACGTGGGGGCACAGTTACAAATAACGTTTTGGTGGCATTAAGGGGTATACGTAGTTTGAAGAAATAAATGGGGAAAAAAAAATCAAACACATCTCCCATTATTCTACGCCAATATATACAATCTCCCAGTGATTCATTAATAGAGTATCATTACGAGTTGTAGTACAACATCACATGATGGGGGAAGTCAAAAATAAGAACTGAGTGGTAAGGAGGGTAGGTAAATTAAAGCATATTGGCGAAAAAAAAAAAAAAGAGTAAATTGTATCATATTCACAATACTTATTTGTGGTCTCTGAATGTTACCTCTGAAGGAACCTCCATATGTCAGGGGTCAATAAATGCAAAACAGTGCCTAATTTAGAACTAGAGTTATGATAAAAAAAAATTGGGAGAATGTAGTTTAATTATGATGATTTGTACATTTGGTGATGTCATATACACTAAGTTCTCACGCTAAGAGCGTGAACATCTATTAAAAATAAATACAACAGATTTAGTAGATAATAGTACGTAATAGGTATTCAAAACAGGACAATCCCCTTTAAGTTATTTACTATGGGTTTGTTTCATAATAGAAGACAGGATATCCTCTTTTGTTTTGGGTACATCATCTCCAAACTAGTTTAGGATCTCCCCCTCTCACCTCCAGATAAGTAATACACTTACATTAGTCACACAGGGGAGTACTATTCCATATTTTATGTTGTTTTGTTTTTTTTATTTTTATTTTATCATGACAACTATTAAGGGACAATGACATTGTCTAACACTACTCTAGTTGATGTGTAATCACATCTTTATATAATACATGTTTCTTTTCATCTTACTTTCCCTAAATTGAGGAAGAAGTGACATTTCCTGGACATTATCATGATTGACTATGTAATGCACCAACTAATCTTACCACATATCTCTACATATTATATCATGTTATTATTTAAGGGAACAATTATCTAGAGGCACATCGTAAAAACTAGTGTTGGGGTAAGTGGGGCTACCATACTACTGTGTATAGGTATCATTCCAATAGAAAGCTTTCTTTGCTTGAGGTGATAGATGCTAGGCCAAATCGCTGAATCTGAAACGCATGATACTTCTAAAAATGTGTGGTGATGTCAAGTATCTTGTATAAATTAGCTGGTAGATGGTAGTAATGGTGTGATAAAGAAAAAAAGAGTTCTTCGAAGTTTGTGAATAGAGCTTGTGAGAAAAAAAGAAGTTGAAATAAATAAAGAGTGAACTGGATAAAAATTTTGTGACTGTGTTGATACAATTTATACGTGAAGCTAAAATTAAGTAACCGAAAAAATACAGGAGGTGATGAAAGCCTAAGAGCTGATGGGCTGCGGGATGGATGATAAAACAATACAAAAGATAGTGTTAAGGGCTGGGTACATCTACAAGGACACAGGAGATGACCTGAAATGTGAAATTACATATAACAAACCTCGATGAGGAAAGTCGCAACAACACGTCTGCATCCGGTTCAAGACAGTATAAATTTAAATTCTTCTGGTATAATAATTTGCTACCACAGGTTCCTTTAGAAAAACCCTTATTCCATCTATAACATGGGGGGAGTGTGCTATCTCTTAATAATATGTTGCGTACTCTCATCATAAACAACCAATGAAGTCCCTACGGATCCATTGTAGCCCTGCCAGTTCCGATCCGTTGAAGTCCTCTTAATTTTGTTAGGGTAATTTTATTGCAGACTCAAATACGACAGAAAAAAGAACCCTCACCAGATGGACGCCAGCCCCCCCCGCTTTCCCTGGTAACGCTCGTCCTACTCATTTTCATGAAATGTGTTGTAGATGGTCATTGATATTTTCACATCATTATACCAGATCTACGGTACTGTGGTCCTGTACTGAAATACTATACATTGAAATGTCCGTCTAGTCATATTTATTGAGTAGATAAAAATCCATGGAAACGTCTCTTTTGTTGTCATTGACTTTTAGTGTTTTAGATTAGACTGTGTAAGATTTCGTAAATGATTGTTAATTATTACCTTTCTCCATTCGCATTTAGTCAACTAAGTAGCTAAGGCCCCACTGCAGCAGTATAGGAGGATTATTATCATCTTAATATGACTGGTCTAGAGAGAGAGAGGAAAGAGAAGAAGAGAGAGAGAAAGGAGAGGAGAGGAGAGGGAGAGAGAGAGAGAGAGAGATTGAGAGAAGTACTGAAGTAAAATTAATCTCCCACTTGCCGTTGTCTCAAAAAACTTATACTTAAATTATCACCTACTGAATCAGAAAAATTCAATACTGCTACATGAAACAATTGAGAGTTAAGAAAGGGTTAATATCATTAGAGTTCTCCAAGTATTAATACATAAAGTATATAGTTAGTTAGTTAGTAGTGGTAGTTGGGATTACTCTTAGTTCTTTGAGACAAAATGTATTGAAGTGTTCCACTTGAATAACAAGATCCTCAAATTCATCAGAAAATAGTATCACTTCAGTTAATGGTACACGATTAGCATCCTATATTGAATAAATGAAGGAATTAATAACTAGATAAATGGATGAATTAATAACTAAATAAATGAAGGAATTAATAACTAGATCAATGGATGAATTAATAACTAAATAAATGAAAAAAGAATTAATAACTAGATCAATGGATGAATTAATAACTAAATAAATGAAGGAATTAATAACTAGATAAATGGATGAATTAATAACTAAATAAATGAAAAGAATTATAACTAGATCAAGGGATGAATTAATAACTAAATAAATGAAGGAATTAATAACTAGATCAATGGATGAATTAATAACTAAATATAAGGAATTAATAACTAGATCAATGGATGGAATTAGCAGGGCAATGAGGGTGGGGGAAAATGAATGGATAGATGAACAACAATAGACATAACAGGTAATGGATTGATAGATAGATCTAGTGATAAATGGATGACTAACTTACCATTAGGATCTTCTACATAATTTTTCAGTTGTCTTTATCAGTTTTAGCAAAAGTGTTACTTCATCTAAACTGTTTGGAAATTCACAACAACCTCACTGAGTGTCCTATGTTAGAGAAGAAACCAGTTATAAAAACAGTTATAGAAACTCAAAAGTCAATTTATATTTACTTTTGTCATAAGGACACATAGGGGGAATTCATGTATTTAAAACATAATGAAATTATTTAAAGTGATTTAAAACAAGGTCAAAGGTCAAAAGTACTTTGCTTATGTAATACAGTTAAAATTGAAACCATTGATTGTGAATTTACATTTACATTCACAATTATTATAGTACTATTAAACCAATTAAATCAATACAGGTTTAAACTTAGAAATTGAATAAGAAAAGGCCACAAAGTTAGAGTAAAAAAACAAAGGACAAAGTTTAAAGTGAACAGATTTAATTACAAACTAAACGCAAAGACCATTTAGTTCATGTAGATAATTACTTACCATTGATATACCAGTTTAATTTATTGGGACAAGTTTTTTTAGAATAAACTGCTTTTAAAGTATCGCAATCTTCATATCCTAATTGATGAGTCTTCACGATACCTAATATATTATTAATATTAACTATTAATATGATTATTATAACTTACCATGTTTACAGTGAAAGATAAGTTACTACTTTAAATGACTCTTGATCAATGGACATTTACAATGATCTACTGGACTTCTCAAGTGATGTTAATGCTCGAAACACTGACAAAAAAGACTAAGAAAAATAGAACATTGATCCAACCATTCAAATCTATACTCATCCATCCATTCATTATCAATCCATCATCAATCCATCCATCCATCCATCCATTCATCTATCCATCCATCAAAAAACATCCAGAATCCATCCACTCATCCATGGGCCATTCATCCATCCATCCATCCATGCCATTCATGATCCATCCAGCCATCCATTCATTCTATCCATCCATCCATCCATCCCATCCATTCATCCATCCATCCATCCATGCCATTTTCTACCTTTGCCATTATTTTACAACTAAAGACATCCTTGTTGCTATGGACTACAGACACTATATGTATGGAAGAAACTCTTGTCAAACTCAAAGCACACATAACCAGATCTAGATGGATTAACTGTCTTCAAATATAACTAAAAAAAGATGACAAACTAATAGCTACAGCAAATAGTATTATAGCATACAATATTAGAGCATATAGTGTTATAACACATAGTATTAAAACACATAATATTACAGTATATAAATTACAGTACATAAGTCACATAGTATTCTATAGTACATAATAGTAAATTATAGTTACATAGTTACTGGACATAGAGCAGCATAGTCTGTACATACGTACTCTATCAATCGGGGGGGGGGGGGGGGGGGGGGGGGGGGGGGGGGGGGGGGGGGGGGGGGGGGGGGGGGGGGGGGGGGGGGGGGGGGGGGGGGGGGGGGGGGGGGGGGGGGGGGGGGGGGGGGGGGGGGGGGGGGGGGGGGGGGGGGGGGGGGGGGGGGGGGGACTTGTTCCAGGTACAAGTCTTCACCGATTTTGGCCAAAAGCAATGAACCGCTTTACCAAATGCATATTACCATACAGCATACATAAACATGTGGAAGAAGTTTTATTTAAACTCTACATGGTTATCTTCCTTCAACCATCTCAAAACTAAATTTTAACCCTCTATTCACTGCACAAGATTCACATAATCTATAGACATTACACTCATAGAAAATATTATATAGTGCCTGTATTGTGAAAAAATGTTCTAAATAATAAATAGTGTATTTGGGGGTTAAACTTTTAGCACTTTATTATATTAGCATTAATTGGGGGGCGTGGCATCAAACTTTTGTGGGACTCTATCAAAAAGTGGCACATGTGCAATGTAACCTTTATAAATGAAACCCACCCCTATACTTTCTTAACTCTAAAGCATAGGTATATATTATATTAAAAAGTATTATATTGTATAGTCCTATTCATATTTTGTGTATGGTCATATATACCACGGCACCATCCATTTTTAGTCTTTCTTTTTTTGACCAGTACTCCAAAAAATTTTAAAATTTTATTGTATATAAAAAAACTATCACCTATTATTAATAACAGGTAACTTACCACGTATCCCCGCACCAGGAATGACACATTTCATTGCGTCTATATATACTTCTTAAAAACTAGAGAAAATGGAACATGTAGCAGGTTAGAATATTTATGATAGCAGGTGAGAAATACAAAATATCTTAACAAGCTACATACAATAGATACGGCATTTATTATCAGCTGCCAAGGTTTGGCTACACTCATGATATCTATCCAAATCTACTACTTACATCTGTACATGAACTATAGTAACAAAAGATACTCCCAGCTCGTTCCAGCCTCAGTATTTTAAAGTATTAACCCTTGTGCTTCTACATGTAAATCGAGCTCCACCCAATTTCAAATGCAGCTTCATGGCAGAAAACAGCCGAGACAATTCCTTGCTGGATAAAGTTAGAGTGGATTTGGGACTCAGTGAAGAATGGAACAACAAATACGTCAAGATATAAATGTTGCTGTGAGGGAAAACGTTAGAAGACCAACGACAAACACAACTGTCTCATGAGGAATACAACTCTCTTATCAAGAAAGCAACTAGACCACTGAGAAAGAGTGAAGCTTTACCAAAACTTCAGACCAAAGTAGCAAGTGTCATTGAGCTCCATTATCCTAAAGGATAGTAGAAAGACCAAAGTAGATGTGTTAGAAAAACTTCAGCGATCTATTAAAGACAAGACCTCAACTTACTCTCAGTTGAAAGTTTTATCAATTTGTCCTTTCCCTCAAAAGTTGCGACAGTCAGCTTGGAATGCATTTCTTCAAAATGAGCTTTATCAAAAAGGAATTCATGTTGATGTATGAAGGAACAAAGAACCTCAGAATTTTTGTAATAAGGACCTGAACTAGCCGAAACTTGTGATCGAATTCTCCACTCAAGACGATTTCCAGAATTAAATAAATTCATCAATATGTCATTTGAATTCTATGCTGTTCTCAGATTTTGGAAAACTAAAGTTAAAACAAGAATTTAGTGAATCTCTGATTTTTTGATATGTCTACCTTTTTTATTCTTTATAAGGAGGAGCTATCATCAAAAACTACTAACTGGTCCATTGTAGGAACTGTTGCTGAAATGTACGTCTCGTTTCATGGAGATCATGCCACTTAATATGAGGAGTATCTTATATGAACCAGAGGTAAGAGTTATGATATAACTATATACACTAAATGTCCAACTATGAACAATTGTATATGACACAGCCTTTCCACTGCTGTTATTTAAGTTATATATGACACAACTATATAGATTATATATAAACATATTTATATATTTTATAGCATCAGCACTAACTGAACTTTTGTCAACAAGTGGAGTCCATTCTTACTGAAGTGGATTCTAAATTTGTAAAGCAACTTAACAAAATATTAAATATTACTGAGAGAAAAGATGACAAAGGAAGTGAAGATACTAATGAGCCATTTTATCAGCAGATCTCTGGTATAATTCATCCTTTCTTACCAAAGAATGTTTGTTGGTAAGCAATACAGCAATTCTTTAATCTTGTAATTCAGTTCATTCTAAATTAAATTAAATTAGTCGTCAAAGACGATAAACCATTTATCCCTTTATCTTTTTGTATTATCTATAAATTATAATACTATTACAACATAGTGGAAGATAATTGTAGCCATCAAAACTTTCTTTTTTATTCATTTATAGGTCTGTTTTCTCTTGATGTTGTTAGCTTCATATAGATCAATGTCTGTTAGTATTGGAGATACCTAACTGTAGTTTCATGGCCATATTTGGTAGCCAGCATGGTTACACTTATTAAAAGAAGACTATGTAATTGTCATAGTTGTAAGAATTTATTTTAAAGTTATTGCTAAAATTACTTTGTAATATATAATAGATTGAAAGTGTCATTGAGACATTGAAGAAATACTCTGAAAAATCTGACTATTACTGACTTTCAAAAAGGATCCGTAAGTCAGTACATTATACTGGATACCATATTATTATGACAGGATACTTAATTAATATAATGAAAATAATTGACATTTCTTTCTTTAGACTATTACATCAAAAACACTGACACTCAAATATCTGTAGATACTGCAGTTAATGTTTGAATATTCCCACAGAAACTATTCCAGAATTTGCCAATATCATACTTTAACTAAAAGTAGTAAAAGAAGATCTGTGGTTCTAATGATAGCAATAGAACAGAATTACAAAACAGCTATTACTAGAACAGATGTACATAAAAAAAGGAGTAGAGGATAGAACAAAGTCTACAGTACCCAATCAACGGTGTTTAATCTTGAAATTATGAGGAGATAAAAGAGGGGCAAAAGAGATTGTAAGTGAATCTATTAAGTATTATATTGTAGTATGTGAACTTTAATTACAGAGAAAGAGAATTGTCTCTAATGAAGACAATGCACATAGAAGATAAAAAAAGGCTTCTGAAAGTTTCTTTAACAATGTAGTATCTTAAAAATGTTTATGTGTTAAGTATTCTTTTTATTACACTAGGAAAAAACAAAAACATCATGAAGAAGCTCTTAGACTGAGAACAGAACTAGAATATATGAAGAAGGTACAATATATTAACAACTATATATATAATAGTTTAATATTAGTAAGTGTAAATAATATCTTATTTTATAGATGGTTGCTCAAAAGAAATGAGATTATTGACACAATGTTTGTTCAACACAACAAACCAAACATTATTAATAAACAAAATTGGTATTATAATACAATTAATATTATAATAATTAATATCTATTAATATTATTAGCACAACAAGATACTACAAGAGAGGAGACTACTAAAGAGATTATAGAACATCCACAACATACTATCCAGTAAGACCTGTTACACAGTATAAGTCATCATCTGCAAGTCTACCAAATACTTTACCATTAATACAGTCAACTACAGTGTAAGTTAAACACTAATAATTCTATTGTTTATATTATATATATCAGTAAATAGGGTTACTATAAAGAAATATAATTCGAACATTAACAATTTAACTGAATCTGATGTACAAGAAATATATGGTGTCTATATTTAGTAAATTCAATGAAGCTATGTACTTAAGTTAGTTAATTAATTAATTTATTAGTATAATTATTGCGGTTAATATATTTCTACTTAGTATGTCATGGAACTGATGAAGATAAAAGACATCTTATTAGATCAATATCAGAATAAACAAGAACTATATTAATGGTTAATAGTAATATGTATTGTTGAATAGTGTCATTATTAAAAAATAATAATAATGTCATAACTAGTTAGAACTATAAAGTTATGACAGGAAGTTCATACATTGTATATTAAATATACTTTACTAAATGAATGTTTACTAATACATACTTCGTGTACCAGTAAGTGTAGGAATGTTAGAAAATATGTCCTTGTATGTCTGAGCTAATGGAAAGTGACTAAAGAAGAAACTGACAAACATAATATTGAAATAATATTTAGAGTCTATCAGCTGTCTTGATGATCTGACTTGCAAAATCAAATCACATTATCCCTGCTATTGTTTTATGATCACCTATATCACTTATCAATTCTTTCATAATCAATATCATTTGTCATTATATAATATATTACAGCTGAAATAATTTATTCATTGTTTTTGTGCATGTGATTTTGTCCTAATATAATAAAGTTTCCTTAACAATTACTGAAACATTTCTTTAGTAATTTTTGATGCATTTTTCATTTTGATAATTTATGACATCATACTACATATTCTGTTATTTAGAATAATGCTGGGTTCCATAATTTTAAGATTATATATATATGTCATGCATGTATATATATATTTCAAACACAAACATACATTAATTAGGAGATGTTTTAGTTCTCAAAATTTCCATATTTACATATTTATTATTTGGTCACAGTGAAGGTATCAATGACATTAAGTAGAAATCTAGTATATGCTATTTATGTCACCTACTAACTATACTTTTAAATCTACAAGTACCTCTAGAACACCTTACAAATGTTTTAATAACTGACAATTTCCATTGTGTTCTTATTACAATAATATCAACATGTATAACATTCGGGTCTCTAGTTGTATTATGTCACATGTCCGCTGATTATCTAGTATCATTTGATAATCATTTCAGTATAAATCTAACAAGATATATTGTAGTCTTTGAGCTTTGATAATAATGTGCATGTGTTATAGGAATCAAAAAATTTACCACACAAGTAAATGATATTATTTGTGTTATAATGAGGTATAAAAACAAAGTATTATTAACTAACTAAATCATATTTAAATATAATGTAATATAATAAATATTATTAATTAAACAGACAATCAACATGTATCATGTATCTTGTTATGATCTCTGTTAATAGTATATTAGTCAGGTCAATTAGTTACTAAAAAGGTAAATACACAACATTTCATATTTGTTATTAGTATTAATATGAACATATATTAATAACTACTAAACTATATAATCAAATGGCCAAATAATTGACAACTTTCTTTTTACAAAAATGATTTGTTTATTACTAAATTGAATCTTATTTTTTTTGTGTGGGTCAGGTAAACCTGTCACTTAAAAAAGTTAAATATTAAAAGACTTCATATTTGCTCTTATATATACAAATGTTTATTGTTAATTAATATTAATAAAAAATTATGTAATCAAACTACTGCCACTATAATACTAAATTGCTAATAAATTAACAAGTTTTTTTTAAATAATGAATTTGCGTTTGTTACTTAAGTGAATTTTATTGACTGAACATCAAGTTTATATCAGTTATGGAAAAAAAATCATATAAGTGGGTTTCTATAATGGTATTCTTCTAGATCAGAGATTTGTGCAATATCAGAGTCTGCTACTGATGAGTAATCAGTTGATAGTGCACTGGTTGTATAACCGAATCAATAGAAACCAGACAACTGACTCCTGATCATCACCATAGAAAACAGACTAGCATCTTGAAGTAATGATATGATGGTATGATGAACTTCCTTGATAAGCTATATCTATAGGTGTACAACCTAAAGGGGGGGGGGGGGGGTGGGGGGGGGGGGGGGGGGGGGTGGGGGGGGGGGGGGGGGGGGGGGGGGTGGGGGGGGGGGGGGGGGGGGGGAGACGGTGGGGGGGGGGGGGGGGGTGGGGGGGGGGGGGGGGGGGGGGGGGGGGGGGGGGTCTTTAGAAGTGGCGGGGGGGGGGGGGGGGGGGGGGGGGGGGGGGTAGCACCAAACCAAATTCTAGCAGCCAAGTAGTAATATTCTCTAAAACCCATATTGACTAGATAGATGTAATGCTGTAACACCTGTAGGAGTTTGATGATTGACATTTAATTTGTGTCTTTAATAACTCAATCTTACAACATTGTCATGTTCTTTAGCACAGGCTATCATAAGAGGTGTCCAGCCATTATCTCTAGCCCTAAGTTAGGATTTGCCCCATTGTTTAGTAAGGTAGAAATGACAGAAAGAAGAGTAACCGTTTCTGGCTAGCAATATAAACAGCTGTTATTGCCATTTGTGGTTTTGGGTATTTACAGGAACATTTTTCTCTCTAGTAATAACTCAACAACATCACCATGACCACTCTGACTAGCTGTCATAAGAGGGTGTCCGCGCCATTATTTGTAGCTGATGTTAGGATCTGCCCCATTGTTAAGTAAGGCAGAAACAACAGAAGAATGACCATTCTGACTAGCTGTCATAAGAGGTGTCCCAGCCATTATTGTAGCTGATGTTAGGATCTTGCCCCATTGGTTTTAGTAAGGTAGCAACGACAGAAGAGTGACCGGTGTGGCTAGCAATATAAAGAGCTGTAATCCATTTGTGTTTTTGGTATTTACAGGAACATTCTTCTTAGTAATAACTCAACAACATCACCATGACCATTATGACTAGCTACAATAAGAGGTGTTGTGCCATTATTTTTAGATACGTTAGGATTTGCCCCATTGTTTAGCAAGTTAGAAACGACAGAAGAGTGACCGTACTGGCTAGCAATATAAACAGCTGTTGTTCCATTTGTGTTTTTGGGTATTTACAGGAACATTTTTCTCTAGTAATAACTCAACAACATCACCATGACCACTCTGACTAGCTGTCATAAGAGGTGTCCGGCCATTATTTGTAGCTATGTTAGATCTGCCCCAGTGTTTAGTAAGGTAGAAACGACAGCAGAGTGGACCGTACTGGCTAGCAATATAAACAGATGTTATTCCATTTGTGTTTTGGGTATTTACAGGAACATTTTTCTCTAGTATAACTTAACAACATCACCATGACCACTATGACTAGCTGTCATAAGAGGTGTCCGGCCATTATTTGTAGCTATGTTAGGATTCTGCCCCATGTTTAGTAAGGCAGAAACAACAGAAGAATGAACATTAGTGACTAGCTGTCACTAAGAGGTGTCCAGCCATTATTTGTAGCTATGGTTAGGATCTGCCCCAGTTTTTAGTAAGCGTAGAAAAGACAGAAGAGTGACCGTACTGGCTAGCAAATATAAATGCTGTTATTCCATCTGTGTTTTGGGTGTTTACAGGAACATTCTTCTTAGTAATAACTCAACAACATCACCATGGACCATCCTGACTAGCTATCATAAGAGGTGCCAGCCACTATTTGTAGCTATGTTAGTGATCTGCCCCATTGTTAAGTAAGATAGAAAACACAGAAGAATGACCATATTGACTAGCACACTTAAAACAGTATCACCATTTTCACTTTTTATTTTGGATGCAATAGATATCACCATTCACCTGACTGTGTTAGTAGGTAGGATTACCACCTACTTCAAGAAGTAGAGATATTGCATAAAAATGGACCACCAGACTGAAACTACTTTCAACAGGCTGAATCAAATGTCATATCATCTTGTGAGTATTCATTGCTAAAGACTTACATTAGTACCAACTGTTATTGAGATGACTCCAAATTGCCTTTAGCACATTACTGTTAAATCTACATCTTGTAATAATGAGGCTAGCTATTTTTTCAGAGACATTCCAGGTTACATACATGCTACTCTTTTGTACAACAATATCTTGCCAAGTGACTCATCATATTCTTTGAAGAGAAGGTTCACAAGAAATTCAAAATGTTCTAATGTAACATCTAACCACGCCTTCCTTCACCTTCAATGCACCCGGGGTACAGGTACCTCACCTGCAGTACTCTGCTTTGACTTATGAAATCAGCAAAATCTTTCATTTTGTTGATTTTTTAAATGCAGTTATATCATCTTGATATTTCTGCAGTTGATCAGACAAGTTTGTGCCAGAAAGAAAGTTCTTAATTATTCTTTCAAGAAGTCGATATTTGAGGTAATGCCAATGTGTGCGTAGTATATTAAACACTCTGTCATATGTGCATACATGGGGCTTTCATTGGTAATGATGCTTGTTCATCTATCCCTCGTGACTTAAGTATTCAACCAATGCTGAAGAAGATTTTCGATCTCTTTTTAATAGACATCTTTGTGTTTGAAACTAACATGGCAAATTGGATCTTCTAGGTCAGTTATTTTATCAACGATGTCTTTATCAAGCACCACTGTCTCACGGTTAATTTGTTTTTGCACTTCAGTAATGGAATTGTTTTTTGCAAGCATTTACACTGCTATATTCTGTATTTGATGAAGTGGATGGTACTTGATCTATAATAGTAACATACTTTGTTCTAAATGTTCTTAGCAACTCTAGGGTTCACTTTATCTACACATCAGCTACAGTATGCCATGAATGTATAGTGTTGGTTTGATCTAGCCATTTTGTAAGCAGTGTGATTTGCGCTGCTGAATTCCACTGTACTGCTCTCTGCTATCTTGGGTATATCAATATTGTCTACCTTGAGAGGAATAGCTACTTCATTCCATTCAACTACTTCTCTCAGCTCATCACACAGTAGATGAGAGTAGGGTGGACTGAGATTATCAGACATTGTGCACTATAGAATGATATAAAAGGAAGCTTAAGTATCAGATATGACAAAAAAATGTAATAATCAAAATTTATGATTGCAGTGTTGTCATAACAATAAGAAACAGTTGTAATTATACAATGCCTATATATATTATAATATACAAGGACTCTGTGTTACATACCTTCGTTAGTTATATAGCTGCTCTATGATCTCTATCAATCCACTGTATATTTAATGATGAATGTATCAAATTATTTAAACAGTAAATATTGATGTGGTTGAGTACAATGGTGTGAAAAGAATGCTAACAGTCACTATACCACAATAAATATTAAGGTAATGTCCTCTGGTAATTAGAACTTTAACAGTCACTGTGTCACAGCATATATTAGTAGGAATCGAGTCAAGAATAGACTAGTGAAAGGAATGATAAAAGTTTACTGTGTCAAGTCAAAAGTAGATTAGGGAAATCAAGTCAAAAGTAGATTAGTAATAACAACTCTATCAGTCACTGTGTCACAGTAGATAGTTAGGAATCAAGTCAATAGTAGATAGACGACTGGTGAAATGAATGCTAACAGTTACTGTGTCACAAAAGATATTGAGTCAAGAGATACGGGTAATAAGGACTCTAACAGTCACTATGGATATTTAGGAATCGAGTCAAGAATAGATAGGTGAAATGAATGGCTAACAGTTACTGTGTCACAAAAGATTATTGAGGCAATTGAGTCAAGAGTAGGACTGGTAATAAGGAACTCTAACAGTCACTATGGATATTTAGGAATCGAGTCAAGAATAGGACAGGTGAAATGAATGCTAACAGTTACTTTGTCACAATAGATATTGAGGCAATTGAGTCAAGAGTAGACTGGTAATAAGAAACTATAACAGTCACTATGGATATTTAGAAATCGAGTCAAGAATAGACTGGTGAAATGAATACGAACAGTTACTGTGTCACAATAGATATTGAGGCAATTGAGTCAAGTAGATTAGTAATAACAACACTATCAGTCAGTGTTACAGTAGATATTTAGGAATCAAGTCAATAGTAGACTGGTAAGGACTCTAACAGTCGCTATGTCACAGTAGATATTTAGGAATCAAATCAAGAATAGACCACTGATATGAACGCTAAAAAGTTTACTATGTTCACAGTAGAATTTAGGATTTTTTTCAAGTCAAGAATAGACCAGTGAAATAAACACTAACTGTCCCTGTATCACAGAAGATTATTGCGGTAATTGAGTCAAGAGTAGACTGGTGAGAAACAACACTAACAATGTACTGTAGATAATTGAGTAGGTTGATCAGGGCAAGATACAAGAGCACCGACAAATCACGGACAAGTGGATAAAAGAATACCAACACACAAGTTGTATTCAGTGACAAAGATGGTTTAATAAGTGGATATCTTGTTATTGATGACTTCAGTACACAGTATATTAGTGGATAGAGTAATAATAGGACAACCTATATAATTATATAACAGTTCAGCTCTTTATTCAGACTTTAGTCACGTTAATTAATCAGTAGTAGGTTAGCTTGTTGACTTGCAAATATAGATCAATTAAAAGCTAAAATGGAAATATAAATGTTTTATCGTTAGTTAAATGATTTCTTACACTCTAGCAGCAGCAGTCAGATACTAGATAACCACGCCTTACTAAATATTTTGGTTTCAAGTATTTTTATAGGGTGGAGCTGTAGTTGCAGTATACTAAAAATTTAAAATAACATTGTGTGTAGGAACAGAATTTCATTCCGTTGGTTTAGTTAATATGTTATAAATGATAGCCATTCATTTTTAAAAAACTTTGTTTTATAAATTTAATAATCACTTTTCATATTTTCTTAACAAAATTTTTAGCTTGAAATTGTCAACATAAATAATACCTAGCAGTCCCTGGCTTCCAACAATATTCATCTTTAACTCCTCGCACTAGATCATTTGCATGGCAGGCTAAAAAACACAAATTAAGTTTAGGTTATTGTAAGCATCTACGTTTAATTTCATTGATGAGTTGAAAAGTTAGCCTCACAGTAACAAGGTTCACATTCTTGTGTGTAAATACATAATCTTAATGGCTTGCCATATACAATGTGTGTGACTGCTGAATATACAATCTTACACAATTCACAAGAAACGGACTCAATGAAAGCAAAAAGAGAATATGTTACTAAAAATTAAAAAAATGAACTTATTGCTGGGGTGGGAAAGACACACCCACATCAAACAAATGGCAATAATACTTGCACTCACTTGACACACCATGAATACTATATTGTTGTTTACATTCCAAAGACTCAATAGCCAGGCAATAAGAGGAAATGTACTAAAAAAGAACAAATGGCCTTATTGCTGACATACCTCCAGACACATCACTGCTCACTAATGATGTGCTTGACCAACTTTCTGTAAGTGTCATAAACTAGATACTTCAAATTGTTGATGTACTTTAAAATTACCTGTCATGTTCCTAGTTAAAATAGGACCTAGGTCCACTTTTTGTATTCAAATATTGGACCTCGAGATCAAATTTATGCAAGTAAATTTTGGTCCTAGGACCAAATTTTGCTCCCTAGTTTGAACTTGTATGGCAAAAATTTGCTCCAGAGATAGGTTCCACTTTAGGCACCAAGATTGGTCTAGGGTCCACTTTTGGCAGCAATATTTGGTCCTATATAGGTCCAATTTTGATCTGATTATAATAAGATTTAGCATTTTAATCTAAATAAAGAAAGTATATATTATGGACTATAGGTTATTTATATAGGTAAATGTTACAATTAATTAAGAGTTTTTTAAACAACGGTGTCACATTTTTATAATACGTGACACTTGTGAGTACATATCATAGTGTGTAAAATGAATGAATGAAAATCTATCTTTTTTTCTTACTATCTTTTTTTCAAACTTGACTCAGCAATAAATGAACAGCAAATACATGTAAATGTAATTTATTTCATGAATAAAAGGTAACATGAAAAGCAATGTTTTAATTTCATTAAAGTTATGGGTTTCTTTACAGGCTACCTAGACACTTAAGTAAAAATAAAAAAAAAACCTTGTGTGCTGCCCAAATGGAGCCTCCTCACTCAACTCCACTTACTGACCATACTACACTAAGAAAATACTAAGATAGGAATTCAGAATGTAACAATTCAGAACGTCACCATCTGATAACTATTCCTATTTTTACCAACCAACTCCTTGTGACAAGATGCTAGCAGCACTTTGATGTCAACAAAAATATCTGTGAGTTGTCAAATTTCTCTCATTCTTTTGACACTCTCACATCCAGATACCTACAGTAAGTCACAGTACAACTTATAATAAGAAAAATACATCACTTACGACTTTCTTTACATCTTTCATGAACTCCCTTCCATTGTGAAATCTCTCAATAACTCTATACTATAGGTCTTTTTCCATCAAGATGTCCCAATGTTGGGTCAGCATATGGCAACCACGCACAATTCATATCTTTCAGTCTTTGACCATACATATCACCAGGCACCACTGAAAAACAGAAACAGCTATTATAATTTTATTGCATGACAGTAAGAAAAAAGAATTGAAAAAAATAATACAAACTTGTCCTGGCTTCTTCTCATAGATCTAGACAAGAACAATAAAAAATACAACATGGGATAGCAATGATGTTTAAAAGAAGAGAATGTAACTCCAAACAAGTCAGTCTATTAATGGAATATTACTCATTGGACACTGAACAATAATTATTTTCTGAAAACAGGACATTTGCAAACCAAATCACTTACTAAAATATTTTTAGGAAATGTTTAATTATAGAAATTTCATATTTATATATTCATTAACTTGTGATAATGAACTTATCAAGTATATGCTATTGTGTTATCACCTACTTCCCATATTTCTTAAATATACAAATAAGCACCTCTAGAACACCTTACAAATATGTTTTAATAGCTGACAGTCTCCAGTGTTCTTATTACAATAATATCAATACGTATACCATTCAGTGTTCCTAGTTGTATTATGTCACATGTCCTGATTACCTAGTATCATTGCTAATCACTTCAGTATAAATCTAACAGATTGTATTGGTAGTCCTTTGGGTTTTCAAAATAAAATTGGTTATTTGAAATCTAAAAAATGTACCACGCAAGTATTTGATATTATTTTAATTAAAATAAACATAAAAAACAAAGTATTAGTAAAACTAACTCAAACCGTATTACTTACTATTACACATAACAACTGTTAAATTGTTATTGTTCATTAATATTAAGATAAAAGTGGTTTAATAACTACTTCACTATAATAAAAAAACATTAATAAATTAAGCAAGTTTATTTAAAATAATTAATTTCTGTTTGTTCCTTAATTAGATCTTATTTGACAGACCTGTAATTTCTATGAATATGGAGCAAACAAATAAGTGGTTTCCATAATGTCTTCTTCTAGAATCAGAGATTTGTGAAATTAGAGTCTGCTATTGATGAGGCAATCAGTTTGATAGTGCACTGACTGCTGATATAACCTGAATCAATAGAACCACCAATGACGCCTGATCATCACCATAGAAAACCAGACATAGCATCCTTGAAAGTAATGATATGATGTTATGCAATGACTTCCTCGATAAGCTATATTAATAGGTGTAGACCTAAGACATCTTTTAGAAGTGGATTAGCACCACATCTAGTAACTGACTAACAATATTGCTCAAACAATATATTGTGACATAGATAGATGTAATGCTTGTCGGTAGTACCTGTAGGAGTTTTGATGATTGACATTAGTTTTTTTTTGGTCTTAATAACCTCTTACAAACATTGTCATGTCCTTTGCCACAGGCTATCATAAGAGGGTCGCAGCCATTATTCCTAGCTATGTTAGGATCTGCCCCATTGTTAAGTAAGGTAGATACAACAGAAGACGAGTGACATTCTGGCTAGCAATATAAATAGCTGTTGTTCCATTTTTGGGATTGAGTATTTACAGGAACTTTCTTTTCTAGTAATAACTCAATGACCAGTACCATGACCATCTTACTGGCTATCATAAGAGGTATCCAACCATTATTCCTAGCTATGCTCTAGGGATCTGCCCCATTGTTAAGTAGGTAGATAAAAAAACAGAAGAGTGAGCCATTCTGGCTAGCAATATAAATAGCTGTTGTGTTCATTTTTGGTTTGGGTATTTACAGGAACATTCTTTTCTAGTAATATTTCAACAACATCACCATGACCATTCATCACTACTGGCTATCATAAGAGGTGTCTGACCATTATCCTAGCTAATTTAGGGGATCTGCCCCATTGTAAGTAAAGTAGAAAACGACAGAAGAGTGACCATTCTGGCAAGCAATGTAAATAGCTGTCGTTCCATTTGTGTTGTGGTTGGTATTTACAGGAACATTTTCTCTAGTAATATTTCAACAACATCAGCACCATGGACATTATCACTGGCTATCATAAGAGGTGTGTCAGCCATCATTTGTAGTTATGTTAGGATCTGCCCCATTGTTAAGTTAAGGTAGTAGAAATGATTTAAAGAGTGACCATTTTCACTAGCAACATAAATAGCTGTCATTCCATCTGTTGTTGTGGGTATTTTAGAAGCATTTGTCTCTAGTAATAATTCAACAATATCACCATGACCATTCTGAGAAGCTACAATAAGAGGTGTCCAGCTGCCATTACATGTAGTTATGTTAGGATCTGCGCCATTATTAAGTAAGGTAGAAATGATAGAAGAGCGAACCGTTTCTGCTAGCAACATAAATAGCGGTCATTCCATCTGTCATTTGTGTATTTACAGGAACATTCCTTTTCTAGTAATAACTCAATGACATTATCATGACCATTATCACTGGCTATCAGGAGAGGTGTTGCACCATTATTTGTAGCTATGTTAGGATCTGCCCCATTGGTTAAGTAAAGTAGAAACAACGGAAGAGTGACCATTAGACTAGCAAAAATAAATAGCTGTTGCTCCACTTTTGTTTTTAGCATTTACAGGAACAATCTTCTTTAGTAATAACTCAATGACATCACCATAACCATTCTGGCTGGCTATCATAAGAGGTGTTGAGTTATCATTTGTCGTTATGTTAGGATCTGGCTCCATTGTTTAGTAAGGTAGATACAACAGAAGAGTGACCATTCTGGCTAGCAATAAAGATAGCTGTTGTCCATTTTTGTTTATGGTATTGACAGAAGCGTTCTTCTCAAGTATAAACTCACACGACATCACCATGACCATTTCTGACTGGCTATGATAAGAGTTGTTTACACCATCACTAGTAATTGTGGTCAAAATCTGCCCCATTTTCAAGTAAGGTAGACCAACAGAAGAGTGACCGTTCTGGCTAGCAACATAAAATAGCTGTTGTTCCATCTGTGGTTTGGGTATTTACAGGAACTTTCTTCTTTAGTAATAATTCAACAACATCTCCCTGACCCTTCTCACGGGCTATTATAAGAGGTGTCCAGCCATTTTTTTTAGCTATATTTGGATCTGCCCCATTGTCAAGTAAGGTAGAAACAACAGAATAATGACCATTCTGGCTAGCAATAAAAATAGCTGATGCTCTAGTTTTTGTTTATGGTATTGACAGAAGCGTCTTCTCAAGTAACAGCACAACAATGTCAACATGATCATTCTGACTGGCTATCATAAGAGGTGTCACACCATTATTTTCAGCTATGTTAGGATCTGCCCCATTGTTAAGTAAGGTAGATACAACAGAAAAGTGACCGTTCTGGCTAGCAATAAAAATAGCTGTCATTCCATCTGTGATTTGGGTATTTTACTGAACATTCTTCTCAAGTAATAAATCAACAACTTCACCATGGCCATTCTGACTGGCTATCATAAGAGTGTCCAGCCATTTTTTCTAGCTTTGTTAGGATCTGCCCCATTGTGTTAAGTAAGGTCATATTATACAACAGAAGTGTGACCATTTTGGCTAGCCAAAAAAATAGCTGTCATTTAATAGGTCATTCCTTCCTTGTCTTGACAGCATTGATCTGGAATTTTTCTGCTAGTAATAACTCAATGACATCACTATGACCATTTCGACTGGCTGTAATAAAGGATTTTTTCACCCATTATTTCCAGTGATTTGAGATCTGCTCCATTGTTAAGTAAGGTAGATACACCAGAAGGATACCCTTTTTCGCTAGCAATATGAATGGATGTTATTCCACTTTTGTTTTGCGTATTGATTAGAACCTTCTTAGCTAGTAATAACTCAACAACATCAACATGACCATTTTGACTGCTGTCATAAGAGGTGTCCAGCCATTATTTTTTAGCTATTTTAGGATCTGCCCCCTTGTCAAGTAAGGTAGAAACGACAGAAGAGTGACCATATAGACTAGCTACATATAAAATAGTACACCATTCTTACTTTTGATTTGGGATACAGCAGATATCACAGTTTCACTGACTGTGTTATTAGGTTAAAATTACCACCAACTTCAAGAAGAAGAGATATAGCAGAAACAGAATCACCAGAATGAACGGGCTTTCAACAGAGCTCCGGAGTCAATGTCATGTCATCTTGTGAGTGTCACACATGACAAACTAGATGATTACCTATTGTTTGTTGAAATGACTCCAATAACCTTTAATTCTTCATGAGCATACTTGGCTTTTGTAATGAGGCTAGCTATATCTTTAGAAACACTCCAGATAACAAGCATACAACCTAATGTGACAGCTATGCTTTCTGAAGAGATTTGTCATAGTCTTGAAAAGAGAAGCTTTACAAGGAAGTTAAAATGTTTAGTGAGACATCTAACCACATTTTCTTAACTTTGAGTGCTATTTGGAACATTACCTGTTGAAGTTTGCTTCGATTTTATTTTGTCAACAAGGATCTTCATTTTTGATTCCTGGAATTTCTGCTAAATCTTCTTGTATTTTTGTACGTTTAGCAGGCAAGTTGGGTGTCTGAGGAGAAAGTTTTGAAACTATTCTCTGAAGGAGCAGACAATTCAGATAATTCCAGTGGTCATTCAGAATATCAAACAATTTGTTGCAAGTAACTTCAGTTTCATCTGGTAATGATGCCTCATCTCTTCAGTCGTACTTTTAAAGTATCGAAATAATAGTAAAAGCTCATTTAGGCCTCTTCTCTAAAGTCTGTTGTGTTTCTGCAACTAACATGGCAAATCTGTCTTCCAAGTTAGTAATATGCTCAACTATCTCTTTTTCAAATAGTAATAGTGTTCTTCCTCTTCAATGTTAGAGTTACTAGTTGGATGTTGGTTATCATTTGTTGAAGTTGAAGGTACTCTTCTATCGCAATGAGTTGATGATCGTTAATGATGGGATCATGTGTGGTGTTGGACATTGACCATCATTTACAATGCTATGCTCTTCATTTTGTAAAGTAGTTTCTAATTTGATCTAGAATAGTAGCATACTTTGTTTTGACTATGCTGGAGCAACTTTGACGATTGACTTTATCTACAGCATCAGCTACAGTACGCCATGTTTTTTGTATAGTGTTTGGTTTGTTATAAGCCATTTTTTGTAGACAATGCATTTTTGCATTCCAAATAACCTCCATGTGGATAACGAAATTTTAGCATCCTGAAATAACATGATAGGTAAAATGACGGACTAACTGCTATTTTTTTTTTTTTTTCCCATTTTATATCTTTCTTCCAGTTCATGACATAAAAGATTAAGAGTAGGTGGACTGATATTATCCGACATAGTGTCCTATAGAATAAGAGAAAATGAAAGTAAGAAATTAATTTATGATTTATAAAAAACTTTGTCATAACAAAATGAAACAGTTTTACAGTACAACAGCTATATATAATAAATATGCAGAGATTTGTCTTATATACCTTAGTATTTATAGCTTCTCTATGATCTCACTCAATCCACTGTTTATACTTAATAAAGATTGCATCAAATTATTTAAATAAGAAAAATTGATGTGGTTGAGTACAATGGTGAAAAGAATGCTGACAGTCACTATACCACAATGGATATTAAGGTAGTTGACTCTGGTAATAGAACGCTAACAGTCACTGTATACAGTAGATATTGAAGCAATCAGCTCAAGTGTTGACGTGGTAATGCTAACAGTCACTGTGTCACAGTAGATATTAAAGCTAATTGAGTCAAGAGTAGACTGAGTCACTGTGGTCACAGTAGATATTTAGGAATCAAGTTAAAAGTAGACCAATGAAATGAACACTAACAGTTTACTGTGTCACAATAGATATTGAGGTAATCAAGTCAAGAGTTGACTTCTTACAGTCACTGCACACAATAGATATTGCAGCAATTGACTCAAGAATTTGACTGGTATAAGAATGATAACAGTCACACTGTAGAGTATATATTTAGTGGGAATCAAGTCAAGAAATATACTGGTGAAATGAAATGCTAACAGTTTACTGTATCATAGTAGGATATAGGAATTGAGTCAAGAGTAGATCAATAATAAGAATGATAACAGTCACTGTGTCACAGTAGATATACAAGAATTGAGTCAAGAGTAGACCAGTGAAATGAATGCTAACAGTCACTGTGTCACAGTAGATATACAAGAATTGAGTCAAGAGGTAGACCAGTGAAATGAATGCTAACAGTCACTGTGTCACAGTAGATATTAATCAAGAGTAGACTGGTTATAACAACACATAACAGTTACTGTAGATATTGAAGTAGTTGATCAGTGCAAGATTACAAGAGCGCAGACAACTGAGGTGACAAGTGGGAAAAGAATACCAACACACAAGTTGTATTCAGTGACAGAGATGGTTTTAATAAGTGGATATCTCTATTATTGATGACTTCAGTACACAGTATATTAGTGGATAGAGTATTAATAGGACAACCTATATAATTATATATCAGTTTAGCTCTTTAATTCAGACAGGTCACATTAATAGATCAGTAGTTTAGCTTGTTGACTTGTAATTATTGATCATTTAAGTTAAAAGCTGAAAAATGGAAATAAAATGTTTAATCGTTAGTTAAATCATTTCTTACCAACCAAAGAGGGAGGCCCCACCCTTTCGAAACAAAACAAAAACAAAAGGAGTGGCTCACGCGAACTGGTCATTAAATTACATTTAACTTTAATAACTATTAATAAAACTACCGCGGGAAGTCACTCATTTTGATTTAGTTTGAGTTTTGCCATTTCATTTTTTTGATGAGTCAGCTTGCAAGACATCTGCCTCAATTTTTGTAAAGTAAGTTCTTGTATGACAGGACATATTATAATATATGAAGTATATGCTATTTGTGTTGGTATTAGATAAATGTCTTCAAAAAAGACTAGCACTTCCCCTCCAATAACAAAGTTACTTAATAGACTGCCCAGTAAAGAGAACTCCATGACATTTAAACTTCAAACTGAAAAGAGAAACCCCAGGGACGTCGATTACCTGACTATCCTATAGTCATGTTTGGACCTCTCACAAGACAGCCATTAACAAACATCATATCAACAAAACAGTCAAAAACCTCAGCACAATCATCTCCAATAGTTTTAAGGTCACGTAGTCCGTCACCTGAACCATATGACAAACAATTAATGAAGAAAACAATCGTAAGTGCTTCTAATGACTTAGTTTCAGTGAATAAAGCCATTAATCTAAAGAAAAAACAATAAACTAATATGGAACTAGATGACTTTAGTTATCTCTCTCCATTCAATACTGCCATTGTCGATAAGATTCATGGAGTAATGGAACTTGATGAATCTAAATTACCATCATGGCTACAAGATCCTCACTCTAGTAGTAGTTCAGATGATGAAGATTTAGTATCTGTTGGGTTTTTAAACAAACCTAATAATGTCAAAGTTGAAGATGAAATGAAAAATAATGTACCCAAAGCCATTATCCCAAACTTCTCCCCATAGCTGTACCAGAAGAAGTCAAACCATCTGTGTTGACACCTCTTGCAAATGATCTCCAACACATGAACATGGGATTATCACCTCCGCCCATCGCCCCTGCCTCTCCCCTCTCCCATCAGCTGCCAACCAGAGCTCCTACCCACATTCCCTCTTGTTAAGAGCGTGACTACTTCCCTCTCGTTAGGGGGTGTGGCAGATCCTGTCTTATTTGAAGATTCAATGGATGTACCTGGGAAGTTACCTGAGGACAACAGTATGGATAATACAATGAAAATAACAAACAGTAAAATTTTGAGTTGAAATGTGTCCTCCATTTTTGAATGACCTGGAGATGTTAATAATAACATGTGGTACTATATCACTTGTTGATTATAAGGTAAGTATATGTCATCATGTACATGTAATGGGGTTTATATAGGAGGAGGATATGAGATGTCAAATGAGGTATAATATCTATATTGAACATTAGCATTATTAAAGTGACTATCTCTAATTTGTAGTTTCAATGTATTTGTTTAACAATTTATAGTTATAGGTTTGCTTTTACTTTAATTAAATTCATTGGTTACAATATCTATTGACAATATAACATAATACATTATGAATTCACTTAAGATATTATTGTTTTGTTAATTATAAAATCAGTGTGTTCTGACTATCCAGTCAACAGTAATGATATCCAGGAACATTAACAATACCAAAATGCGACTTAGTGTCTCTTGGATATAGTAGTATTACTTTTATTTTGACTACTATAAACTAATAATGACTTATTCCTCTTTTAATAGTGACTATGGGACTATGATAATTTATTATCACAATGTCCCCCACCCCCCCCCCCCCCCCCCCCCCCCCACCCCCCCCCCTCCCCGTAATGAATTATTATTATCACACATATCAGATATAATCATGTCTAGTTAGTAGTAAATGGATATAGAGTTTATTAAGTTATGTTTTCATTTTTTTATTAATATTCCCAAGGGCCTTAACAACTAATCTGAAACAGTTTAACAAAATCTTACCTTATAGTATATTTGTGATTTGTTTACACTAAGGAATACAATAGTTGATTTACTGAAACCTGGTAGCATAGACATGCATGTCTCCAATTGGGTTCAGGGAAAAATGTATACTCATTGTTCAGTGTGGGTCATCCCTATAGCTAACTCTGGTCTGAATAGAAATTATGTAGACACATATTACAATGCTGGCACAGTACAAAGGAAATGTATATAGCCATTTAGTCTAACTGCTGAGATATCAGATAACAATATACTATATTCAAATGTAGGAATGTTAGCAATTACATATATCATGAATGATATAGTGGAGTTAGTATTTGACCATTTATTGTCAAATTTACTGAATTAACCCTGCTATATTGTACTTGTCGTGGTGAATATTTAATTCCATCTTCTTAACATCATCAACATCAAGTGTGTTTTTGTAGTATTAAGTCATCATTAATACAGCCATAATCTGTAACTAATATAGATAATAAACACAATACCCACTTGTACAATAAAATATAGTTCTTCATAATTGAGGACTAGTGTTTAAAGATAGTTTGGTATAGAGCATACACCAAGGTTTTTATTAATTGTCCTTTTATACTTTTATAGGAGGACAAGATGTCCCTTTTCTCTGAAGGACAACAAGAGAGGTGGATGTTTCTTGATGCAAGACTTTATCTCTTTACCTGAACGACTTTATACTATCTATGAATATTTGATGATATAACAACAAAGACAATGTATGATCAATGCTGGGAACACTAGAGAAAATATGGAGAATAATAACATCTAATGTAAATTGTAGTGTTTTATAACTGTTGATTCTCACTCTCTGTGGTCTGTCTGTCTAACTATCTCTTTCTCTCTCTCCTCTCTCTCCTCTCTCTTCTCTCTTCTCTCTCTCTCTCTCTCTCTCTCTCTCTCCTCTCCTCCTCACTCAAGGATTCCAAATTTAGGTAAAGTTATTGGTGACTAATGGTTCGTTATTTTAGTTCCTGTTCAGTTTACATCCCCCACATCAACATCAATATGTTAGACAACAATATTGTCAATTTATTGATAACATTAGTCCCATCATTACTAGATTTATTGAGGGTAAACAGATATATAGTCCTATTTCTATATACATAACTATAAAAACTAAGTATTAATGATATTAATCATGTTGAACTAACTATATATCACTGTACCTAAAAGTTTATACTTGTATAATACATGATTTGTTTGTTGAAGTGCCAGAGATAATAGTGTTATCTTGTCTCTTCACTATATAGCTCTCAAGAAGAGTGGAAAATAGAATTATTATCTATTATAGTATATATCATGACATCTGACTACTGGTCATTACATAAGGACAATAGGTAAGGGAGATGTTATAGATAGAATGTTAATGTTTAAAGTAAGTTAACACTTGGGGTATTATATCATAGTGTTACCTTTACAACTATTTATGTTCAGTTTAGTAGGTGTTATTAATATTACACTTTAATGAGATCATAGAATTATGTTAGATATTAATAAATGTAGTACTAGTAAATTAACTGATATTAATAAATGTAGTGTTAGTAAATTAACTGATATTAATAAATGTAGTACTAGTAAATTAACTGATATTAATAAATCTAGTGTTAGTAAATTAACTGATATTAATAAATGTGTGTTAGTAAATTAACTGATATTAATAAATGTAGTACTAGTAAATTAACTGATATTAATAAATCTAGTGTTAGTAAATTAACTGATATTATATCATGTATTGTTCATGTATAAATTATACTTGAGTTCAATAAATGTTCCAGAAGATTTTACAAAACACTTATTAACAATCTAAAGGATATAAAAATAATACATTATTTATAACAAGTATTTAACTTTCTTGACTTATTTCTCTAGTACTCCCTCTCTATCTCCATTATTTCATTCTCTCTTTTGGAAGTCCAATGAAATTCATTCAATCAATCAAACAATTAGACACTTTTTACAATCACAAAGAGATATTTTAAACAGCCTTTAACAACCAACATCAATCAGGTACACAGTATTATATAGTTTATTGAACAGTTTAAAATCATATTTTGAAATGTGGATTGTGAATGTGACACATGTCCTCCTTATCTTTAATTGTTGATTGTGTTTTGTTAATTTCTTTTAGTTATTGCACACTTATAATTAATTGTAGTCTCAGTTATAAAATAGGGCATGTTAATGAGATCCAGACTTTTAAGGTTAATAAATAGTTACATATTAGACAAGTTATAATTGGACATTTCAATTAGTGATCGGTGTGGTAACTTTACTTATACATTTAATAAAAAATTACTGATATATAGTATATTAACATATGAATATATATTTAACATGTCATATAGTTGATATATAGTATATTAATATAACTGTCATACAACAATGTGTTGTTGTACAATAAATCTCATCTTCAGTATATACATCTATTTTCAACTTCTATTTTAGCACAGTATTGTTAATAGCGTGGTTTGATGTTTGTATCTATTACTTATATCCATGTCTATCTCTCTCTATCTCATCTTCTTCTCCTATCTATCTCTCTTCTCTCCACCCTCCCCCATCTCTCTCCTACTCTCTCCCTCATCTCTCCTTCTCTCTCTCCTCTCTCTCTCTCTTTCTTTCTCCTCTCGAACTCTCTTCGCTTCTCCATCCCTCGTATCTCTTCCTCTCTTCTCTCTCTCTGTCCTTCCCTCCCCTTCCCCCCTCTCCTCTCTCCTCTCCTCTCTCTCTCTCTTCCCTCCATCCCTCTCTCTTCTCTCCTCCCGTCTCTCTCTCCATCCTTTCTCTCTTTCCTCTTCTCCCTCATTCCCCCTCTCCCTACATCTCTCTTCTCTCCCTTCTCCTCTTACTCCCTCTCCTCTTCTACTCCTTCCACTCTCCTACCCCCTCTCCCTCTCTTCTCCTCTCTTCTCTTTCTCTCTCTCTCTCTTTCATAGACCCTCAAACTTGAGACATGTCTACAATTACTATTCCTGATCTATACCCCCAGTCACTGAAGAGGTTGCATCAGAGGCTAATTCACTTTAATTCCGTCTCTTCCATTTATCAATGTTTGATATTACTAGGAGCTCTTCTACCAATAAAAACTTCAAGACTTTGTTGTCAATAATTGTAACGTTGATATATCAACTGATCAATATAAACGCTATATCTGTCTATATACATTTTTAAACAACAGTATAATCATTTAATAATTGTTGTGTTCATTTGTTTGTTTTAAGTTTGTTATATATTTTTCATGTATTTAACCTTTTATATTTGCTTGGTTTATTAATTGTGATACCTATTAAATAGTATATAACAATTTATTATCTATATCTTTTTCGTACATGAATCTTATCTTTTATATATAAGGGAACAGGACCCTTTCTTGAAAAACATTGCTGGTTATGAGACCCAGGCTAAAATATTTTGTTTGTAAGACTTTAATACCAATGACAATGACCCAGTTGGGGACAGTCCTGATAGAGTATTTTTATTAAACCACATGATCCTCCCTTCACCTAAATTCTAAACACTTGTAAATGTTAAAGTATATGTATGATGGGTTTGGAACCTGCCTCTACCTGCCTAGGGGGACCATCCTTACAAGGTCCCATAAAGTCAAACCTAGTACAACAACAAACTAAATTACACAAATACATCAGGTAGAAAAATCATGGAAATTTAATTCCAAGTCCCTTACTTGAACCAGGACTTCTATGAACATTCAGATGCTCTAGTTGGTCTGCACGCCACTGGGAGCTGGCATTAAATGGGTATGACATCATGAAGACTTGACTTCTTATATATTAATATGTATTAATATATAAGGCAATGTAGGGGTTGTATATGGGTAGAAGTCTAGAAGGCGATTTATTTGACTCAATTATTTATACAAACATTAGTGACATAGTGATCATAATGAATTATTAATAGTACTTAAATGTGATTCCATCTCTTCTCTTGTGTAATCTCGGCTTTCTTCTTTCTTCTTAACTGAAAATTGATATAAACAGACACATTAGAGACTATATTAATTATATTGAATTTAAATCAGTAATTGTATGTAATGGGCATATATACATCAATTGGTTTCAATAACCTTCATTATCATTACCCACATAATTGAATTATTGAATTGAAAAGGTCATGAGTTTTTTAGCAACTTTTATACATAAAATTTCAAAAAATAATTTTTGTAACAGCAACAAGTCTCCTGATATGATTCTAACATAATCTCTGATGGATCAGGATTTTGGAATACAACTTCCACTTATCTGAAATTTCTTATTTTAGTGACATTTATTTAAACAAACTTATAATCATTGGATCTTATTCATTTTTACTTGATGACTATGATACCCCATGAGGTCAAATGTTTCCCTTTCCTCCTTGTGTGTTTATATTGGAGTCATGATGATTGGTAAACAGATTTTCAAACCAAAGATGTATGAGGTTATGTGATTATGGTCATGCATCCCGATAAATTTTGGCTTTAAAGCTAATGATTTCCTTATTTTCTCTGATCTCTATTAGCCCAATTATAAACCCAACTAATACACAAGAAACTATGTGTGCATGACTACTATAAACTTACTTTTGGCCCACTTGGACAATCGAAAGTCCTCTCCATATGTATAGCATTAGCTATATAAAACTAGGGATTTTTTTGTGATTTTTTCCATTGATCCTTTCTATGGCTAAATAAGAGCCTTAGCTGGGGGGGGGGGGAAATCATTACTATTAAATTTTTATAGTTCATTTCGATCTCTATTTTCTGGACATGTAAACACCATTATAAAACTAATGTACTGATAAATAATTCAGTTATCAAAACTATATTTATTTATTATTTATTTTTATTATTTATGTTAGTTTAAAACAAGTTAGCACTTTTTTTGTTTACTTGTTGGTATTATTAAAAAAGGATTAGGGAGTGGCTAGCTAAGCTTGCGTGCACGGTGTGTGTATGCTAATTTAGATAATATAATTATAATTTAAAAATAGTGACTTAAAAACATGTATTTCATAAAAGTAAATCTCAATCTCTTTACTATAGTCCACTATCGGTTACTTTAGTTATTTTATAGCTTTTTTTTTTTTACTACACACAAATAAATCAGGTTACTATGTGTCCTATATATAATGTACTTAACAGAATCTAATATACTACAAATCTTTTGTGAGGTTGATAATTCATAATACTTATTCTTATTATATCCTTGACATAATTTTATAAATGAGTCAAACGGTGTGTTTTGTAGGTTGTTGCACATGTACTAATCAACTGAATTTTGACATATACTCCCCCATAGTTAACTATTTTAGTAACTTTTTTTCAATATCATAGTAATTAGAGGATTGGATTTAATCTTCTCTAACTGATCTATTTGAGATATCTCTCTACCTGATATAATCACTGATGCATATCTATTGGTAATAGTACTTGATGTGACGTAACAAACTACATAAAGCTTTGGTTAGTTTGTTTGATGTTTTATGTTACTTACCAAACTACATTTATACTTTGTTAAGTTTGTGATTTCTTTGTATGTACTACCAATCTACAATAAAGCTTTGTTAAGTTTGTTGATTTTTTTTTTTGCTACTTTCATCAATACACAAATACTTTGTTAAGTTGTGATTTTGACTTCCCAAACCAAACACATAATTGGCTTTGTTAAGTTCTGCGATGTACTTACTAAATACGACTATATGCTTTGTTAACGTCTTTGTGATATTTTTTTTAGTTTGTGCTTATTACTGCCCCTTTAGGTCATGTTAATGAAAATCGGATTGTATCGGGGATGCAATTATCTAAATTAAAAATAACAACAGATTGTCAGGACGACAAATAATAAACTAATTATGTATGATTTAAATATTTGTTATTTCCTATTGACAATTTGAACCTTATTCATATTATAAATCAGAACAATGTAAAAAGGTTTCGTAGTCCCAATGTTGACATTAATCTGTATGTGTTAAAGGTACATGCCAAGTTCAAAGTGGTATACTCATCATTGACAATAGTGATGTAATATAAACCTGATGAAATTACCATAATTGGCTATAATCATTAAGTAAAATTGTAAAATACTATAGATTATATGAGGAATATGAGTACATACCAGTATTATGATAAATGGTATGGTACTATATAAAGTAGGACGAGCTGTACCATAATATAGCTAGGTGTAACTGTACTATATATAAGTGATTTCTATAATTATATAGTTATTAATGTACTATTAAATACTGGTATACATTACATATTATAGCTATAATACTGGTACTTTACATATTAGCTATAATACTGATTAATTACATATTAGCTATAATACTGATACATTACATACTTTATTAGCTATCAACTTCTGGTACATTTACATTTTAATATTAGCTCTGATACTATTACATTAATATTAGCTATAATACTGTTTATTACACTATTATGCTATATATGGTATATTACATATTGCTATATATATACTGGTACATTACATTATTAGTTTATAATACTGGTAACATTACACTATTAGCTATAATAAGGTGTACATTACATTTTTAACTTAGTATATAAACAAAATAGATTTACCTTCTTCTAGGATTTTCTTTTGCCTTTGCTTGTTTCCAGTAGTGTCAATTTTAGATAAGACTTTTTAACATGAGGTATCTCTAAACCCATAACTCATTGTTGACATGGCTGCTAAAATGCCTGACAACAACATTTAGCAGCATCAATTAAAAATGTGGAATCTAGCAAGAAGACACCAATTAAATTGATTTTTTTTCTTTTTTAGCCAGGTTTGTAGTTGTTCTTCCGATAACGTTTTTCATGATCTAGGAATGTTTGTGTAAATTCAGTCATCTGACCTATGAAAGGAATTTAATAAAATAAATCAATAACCTCTCTCTCTCTCTTCACACACACACACACACAAAAAGGGTCACTTTAGTCATTGGAAACCGTTTCTTGTTTATTATAACACATAGAGTGTTCCAAAATATAGAATTTGAATCAAAATATTGAAGTATGGTATGAGACTAGTTATACTATGATATGCAAAAAGTGCGTCAATAACTTCATTTTCAATACCCTTATTAGTAAAGATGACCAAGGAAAAATTATAATGACAGTTGAAAACATGAAAGTGAATTTATATAATACTAAAACCATTCAGTAACTAATAAGAAGGGGGTTATTATATCGAGATAAAAAGTCTACCGACAAAGACAGCGATCGGACAGCAGGAAATGTAAACACATTCTATATCACTGATTTGGCAGTAGACATATATTGGAAGGAAAACATTATATCATCCATTACATAACAAGAACTTGGAATTCCATACTAAATTTTTAACAATAGACTACTAGGTATGTAGCAAGAACAAATACCAGTGAATTAATAAGAACAACCAAAGAGATCTGATTAATTGTACAACGTGTTAATTAGAACATATGTGTAAACAACAAAACAGTTTTACTATGGTAACAAATATGACTCTGACTTATGAATATAGTTTATTAACAGTCCTCTCAGCATCTAAATAATGTCTAATGTTCTTATTAAATTTTCATAGCATAATAGTTTTGTTTACATGTTTAGAAACTTAACTCCGAACAATCATTTATTTCAAACTTTTAACAAATCTCAGTGGGACGTAGATTTTATCACAAAATTCCTATAATTGATACAGTCCCTTATAATAAAGTGATCATTCCAAAGAAAATCACTATCCGGGTGATCTCCACTACATAATACGTAACAACCTGGTTTGTTTACAAAAGAGGACACATCAACACACACACACTGTACAAACCATATTAATAAATAATACAACCAACTAACATGGAAGGCAAGTCTGGGACATTACACACTCAAATTACATAATATCTAAAATATTTCAGGAAATGTATCATCGTACTGCAGGATATACTATGGTACATATAACCACAAGGTAGATTACGTTCATTTGACCAATTTAAGAACTAAACTATTTTCCTTTTAATTTTAATAGATCATTCTATAGCTTTTTAAACATAATTGAATTTGAAGTTACATAAACAAATTATGTAGTACAATCCTATGTAAACTTTATTAAATAACGCTAACGTCTCTTACCATTTAACAAACCAATTATGCCCCAATTAACAACTGTGATAGTACATGATAAAGACAATATAAACAGGAAGTGATGGGAAACAGCACTATATTGTTACTAACAAGGATATCTTCATTATAATATACATTTAAGTCTATATATAAGCAGGTAAGAAGTGTAACCACACCCACCACTTTTTTCAAATTTTCTTCATAACAATATTACGTTCATTAAAATACTCACAAAAATGATGTGATTGACAAGTAAAAATTTGGCAATTACTTAAAATCTGACAACATGATTTGGTATTAATACTAGTAGTAATTTGCTGGATTAATTTAAAATTTTAGGAAAAATATCAAATTTGAACAAAATTTTATGGAACCCTAGTTACATACAGACCACAACCCCTAGAATATCATCATCATAAATTTGGTTTGTAGTAGTTATTATTAAAATATTGCAGATAGAAATAAAATAAAGAACACATAAAGACAGTCATCGCATAGTCCACTTATGCCAGGCTTGGGGTCAAATACATAAGTATTTGTATTTAGCTGTATTTAAATACTTTTTTGAGTATTTGTATTTGGAATTTTGAAGTTTTTGAGACAGGAAGTATTTGTGTATTTGGTAATTTGAAAATACTTGTGAAATCATCCAAATAGTCTTTTTAATTGTTTGTTTCTATAGAAAGACTATTAGCATAGCAGAAATGTTTTTCCCCTGATTGATATCACCTAACTGACAAAATATTTGGAAGAACTTATGTTTATTAGATACAATCAATAATTTGAAATATTAGTTTCATTACATGTAAAGCAAATAATGGGATGTTCTGGGATAGTACAAGAAGTATTTGGAAAGTATTTCCAATACTTTTCAACTGTATTTGTATTGCATTTGAAATACATTCGTCTAAATTATTTTTATTTTTGTATTTTGTATTTCATGTTTTGAGGGTATTTGTATTTGTATTTAAATCCTATTTTTTAATGTATTTGACCCCATCGCCTGACTTATGCCATATGTGTGTTCTATTAGTCAAATACCATGGAATTCACTTGACATGGTCCCTCCTACAAACTCATCACTATAAACCTCACGTTATTCCAAGTGTTTTTGTTCTATACCAAATTACCATGAATTTACTCGACAGTGTCCTCATATGAACTCACCACTATAACCTCATAATTTTAGTTTCCAGGTTTGTTCTGTCAATGTACAATCTGTCCTAATGTCTTACTAAGGCTTCTCGTTTGTTAGTACTAGGAGATTTGCTGTATTTGGTAAAAATTCAATTAATTCATTAAAGAATTAATTGTCATCACAACTTATTAATTAGACAAAAATTTTTTTGATTTGCAAAAATAGTGAGAAACACATATCAATTAAATTGTACTATAAATATTGACTAAGAATTCAGAATATTCTCCATACATCCATTTATCCATCCATCCATCCATTTACATTTACCACTCATCCATCCTTCCATACATCGTTCATTCATCCATCCATCCATTCACTTGTCTATTCATCCATTTATCTATTAAAAATACCACAAAGTACCTGGACAATCAAAGAGAAAGTAGTCGTCCTCTCCACCTTCAAGTTGCTCCTCTAACCAATCAAGATTTTTGAACAAGATATCTGAGAATGAGTCCGATTAAAAGGACATGATATAAAAAATATGCCACATGAACTTACTCCATACAACAAGACCAATCCTCCATTGTGGTCGAGTTTAGATCACTATCTTCCATGACATCACTAACTTGAACTAACTCTCGTATATCTAATGGTATTAACAACCTCCATAGATCTATTAGGGAACCCTTACCTGCACTACAGGATAACTAAATGCTCAGCAGCTGGGTCTAAGTTGACAACATGTACAGTTTCTCTTTATATCAGTACAATGTTGACCAGACGTACTACAGTAAGTGGACTGAAAGCATACATCATATTATACAATGCATTGTTGACACATACTGAATTACTGATCTCTAACCCAACCCTCTGGCTATTGGTCAAGCATACATTCCAAGATAGATCATTAGCGTGTGTTAAAGTCAGATTTGTGACGTAATGAAACTTACTTTACCACTTCCAGCAGGACCCATAATGATCTGTCCATACCTCATCTCACCAATAAATCGATACCGCCTACGTGTTTTAATTATTATCCTACCGGTACTACCCACGCATTTAATTACTCTAGTGTAATATAAAAGCAAGTAACTAAATTATGACTAACAAAAAAATTTTTATTACGGTTGAATAAAGTCTATCATTCTAATCATCATGAGTGGAAAGATTGATCGTAACGTTGTAGAAGCTAAACTACTGGGGCAAAGAGAAAGCTAATGGCAAGAAGAACAAGTATGGTTGTTAGTTTCTTTCTCAATGCAGTCATTTTTATAATTTCATTTAGATGCGGGATTATGCTATTTTGAAGTAATCCTCTCAGATGAAAGTCAATACACTATATATCGTGCCATGAAAGATATATGTAATTTCATGTAAGTACCTCAATAGCTCCATTAATAAGTAACAATTAACTGGTTCTATTCACTGCTAAGTTGGCTGCACACTAAACTGTTCTAAGTAATACAATAATGGTCTTTCCTTCTCTAGCAAAAAACTAATAAGGTTTTCTGGTTGAAGCTGGTTATTTCAAAGACAGTTGGAAAGTCATCCTGATTGTCCAATTAAAAAGACACCTTTTGGGATTCGACGAATTCTTAACGAGGGACAGAACATTTGAACGACTACTCAACTCTTACATCAAGGTAAAGTCCAGTATCCTGTGTCTAAATAATAACACTTCCCATCATTTTATTAGGAACTGCCTGGTCTACCACTGGGATTATATAGAGTGATGCAATGAATGTCCTTTTTTACAGGTCTGAAAACGACCTTGATATGCCTGGCAATAAGTAAGACTTATAATGTTAAAATTTTCATAAAAACTGACTTCATTTACTAGAAAATCCAAAAGATCTAACAAAACTCCAAAGCAGAAAATAAGTATGTTGTTTGTACAAACTCTTAATATCTTTATGCTATTTAATCATCTCTTCTCGTTAGATTCAGATGGAAAATCAGTCATCCATTCCAACTTAAATCTTATCTCTGCATATCAGACTACAAGCCGTCACGATCTAGTGGCAGTAAATTTAGTATTAATTCAGGATCTGTTGTACAAGTTATCCAAAAAGATCCATCAGGTTAGAAGACACTTATAATACTGAGTTACTTTACTGTCTCATGGTTTAGAGAGTTGGATTCATGCATGGTTCATTAAATCTTCATACTTTGTATATGGTTTATAGGACCCTATTGTTGTATCCATTTTAGGTTTAGTGACACATCCTTGTGGAAACTTGAAAATTAGAGACACAATATAATTTGCTAACTAGTTATAATAAATTTGATTTGTACTTACTTATTCAGAGCCAAAACATTATACATCTTCATATAAGTAACCTAAACTTGACCCTTATAGGAAGTGGTTTTTTCAACTTAGCTCTTCACCTTACCTTACTAGAGTGAAAATTGGCATGGTGAAATAGACATTATTGGTGTGTTAATATCACATGCACTCTTATTTCACTTAGGATGGTGGTTTGTAGATGCACAAGGTATGTTAGGTTGGTGTCCAGCATCTATCTTGTTCCTGTTGGAGGAAGATGATATTGACGGTGAAAAAGAAGAGAATGAAGCCTGTAATAGGAAAAGAGAAGGTTAGTTGCCTTACAAAGGAGCCACTGATGAACTTTCTTTCTGTTTTCTCTTGTTGTAGTTGGCGCTCGCTATATTAGCATGTCTCCTTATGAAGCTAGTCGTGATGATGAGTTAAGTTTTGTTAAAGGAGCTATTGTTCGGGTAATCAAAAAACATGTCGATGGATGTGGTTAGTAACGATACAATGGAGGAGAAGGGTTTGTTCTGGGACACTCTTTCGCAGATTCGACAAACGACAGGCAACAGTATATGTAAGAGGAGTAAGTGAATGCAAAGAATTACACAACCATATTTCATGTATTTGTTCATGGACTATTGTAGATACAAAGAAAGTTTATTAGCAGAAAAAGGTACTAGAATTGTTGGAACAATGCAGAAATATCATTTGTAAGTTATGACTAGTTCTTAATATACATCTTTACATGCTCCCTCTTTCTCTCTTAAAGGAAATATGGGCACACAAAACAATCAAGGCAAGTATCCAATTTGTGTTAATTGAATTAGAGCCATTTTTAGGACATACCATAAATAATAGTTAGCAGCTTATAAAGTGTTAGACTTTGATCTACATGATGTAACTTGGACAACACATAATGCATGAGCAATGTACATATTCTGTTATCACTCATTGGACTTTACTATGGTTTTCCTACTTCAGAAAGCACATCTAAGATTGCTTTGTATCAATGCATTGCAAAGTTCTCTGGTCGTTCTGAACGATTTGAGATCAGTCTCAATATAGGAGATACTGTTAAAGTTGTTGACAAAAAGGATCATGGATGGTGGTATGTACAAGATCAACACGGCAGAGCAGGGTGGGCACCAGCAAGTCATTTCAAACCCATTATTGATAATTCGGAATACAAACCTAATGATATAAAAAACTGAAGATGTCATAGGTAGGAGGAGAGAGAGAGAGAGGAGAGAGAGAGAGAGAGAACATATTGACTATCTGGTGCTATTCTTATTAGGTACCACATACACTGTAATTCGTTCTCATCGTCACCAACGAACAGATGAGCTAACAGTCAAGGAAGGTGATAAAGTAGTAGTTGTCTGGGTATCAGATGATGGATGGTGGATGGTAAGACTAATGAACGATCCATCAAAACAAGGGCTTGTGCCTTCTGTTTGTCTTTCAAGACAAGAAGAGAGTGAAATGGAGACTGAAGAAGCTAAAATAACATTTGATGGTAAGTTATATAAATATACAGCAGAGCTGGTAAGACTTGCTACATCTATTCTTCTACAGATAACAGCAAAAACAGTATAACAGTTCAAGACTTTGATAATCCACCTGATGAACAAGTTGATCTTGAGATTGAAGATTGCTATGTGATAGCCTCTGACTACACCCGCAAGTCTAATGATGAATTAACAGTATATGAAGGAGAAATTGCCTGTGTTATTGATAGTACTCATAGAGGTAAGTAATTATTAAACATTCATTCTTCTGATATTAGCCCAACTATTTAAAACTCAAATTTATATGTACTTTCATTTTTCTAACAGATATTTGGTATGTCAATGTGGATGGCAAAGAAAGGATGGCTTCCTTCAAACTTACTTCAACCACTTCAAGAACAAGACTTGGAATTGTCTGATGATGCACTAAGCAACTCAGGCTCAGAACCAAGAAGTCTGTCACATTCTCTCGAAACATCAGATATCTCAGATAATGAAGGTAAAAAATAATGAACTGATAAATTACTACAATGCATGCAAAACTTACATTAGCTAATTTTAATAACCTTTAAATTAATCAAAGTGTTTGGTTGAAATAACACTAAGGCTTTAATACTTATACACTATTGTCATTCTATTGTCTTTTAGATATGGACACTTCTCTAAAGAACCTTCCACTACATAGACAACTATCAGTTCTAGTACAGGAAGCAGTTTAGACTTTGATCGAAGTCTAACTAGCTCTCCTCTCAGTGAAAAGACACCATAAGTTGTAAGTACTATTACAAGAAATTTAAAGGCTTTGATGTACATTGAAAGTAGTAGTTAGTAGAGACAAGTACCAGCTGTTCTATGAGCACAGGAACAGGAATAAAGCTAAAAATTTGATTTAGAAGGAAGCCATGTTACTAAACAGTCAAATGACATCTATTTGGCATGTGACTAAAACCCTACATCATATAATGTCATACATAAACAAGTCAACATTACATAATAACATTCAATGTAACAATGAGTAGTGACATCACAGTCACAGCCTTAGAAAACATGGTAGCCAGCTATGTTTACACAATAACCTACAAATTATGGTCTCTAATAATTAACTCCTTGTTTCCATTCCAGCTGTTGTAATCAAAATTGATGACCAATCTTTGGAAGATTTAGAAAAGGCAGTAGCTGAAGCTGAGAAACTTGCTCAAGCAGCAAAAAACAAAGCAGATAATTTAAAAAGAATGGCTGAAGATGTTAAAAGAAAAAGCAACAACAACACACCAGTACTTACAGTGTCTAGTTAATGCACAAGATATAGCCTCAAAAAAGACAATGTTATTTTAGTATATAATATTTATAATAATGTTAATAGAATATGCATTATATATTAAAGTGTCACATATAAATAGTTGTATTGTAATATAATGTTCAACATTTAATTGTTATTGTTATTGTTTGTTATTGAATATTTGGCAGAAATTAAATTATTCAAATGTTTATTTGGCTCACAAAATTAGGCTAGCTTGACGAAGTTCAAAATTCAACCACCTGATATTATTCAGTGTGCGTGTATGTATTTGAGAGAGAGAGAGAGAGAACAGGGTAAATACTAATAAAACATTTAAACAATGGTACTAGATATAATACAAGCTACATCATATCATACAGTAACACAGTTAAAGTGAGTTATGATTTAACAGATGCTCAATTATATGGTCTTTGTAGATTAACCACATGACAATTAATGATCTCAACAGTTTTAACATAGTACAATTATCCATATTACATCCTTATTACTATGTGTGATAATTTGATTACATAACACCACAACTGAGTAATGGCATTGTTAACTATCAACTTGATCTGTTTGTCCATATCACATGACGATTTCAAATCCTGTAAAACAACCATACTTAGAGTGTCAATTCAGTAGATATGTAGATGATATAGTGATGTGTAGACTTAAATGTATATCAGTTATACCTTAACAAACATTTTGCTGATATTGAAGAGTTTTAACATAGCACTTATGAAAACACGCATGAGATCGTTTAATACCATGTGACTTAAGAGAACTGACAATAGTCTCCTCTAGACACTAGGACAAAAGCAAGATAACAGAGGAAAGGAAGAGAAAGAAAGAAAGAGAAGTGAGGAGCATACCTTCTTTGTGCTCTTGTGTTTCCATTTTTTCTTTTTCTTGTCAGATATAAGCTTTCTTTTTTTCCTTCCTCATTTATCTGTTCATCACATTTCCTAGTCACTTGTACAGTTTGTTCAACTTCACATGATCAGATTGTTCGTTGCAGCTGCTCCTTGGTTTCCTCTCTATAGCACCTCCTCTATCAACGTGACAGTTGCGTGCTATTATTAGGTACAGATTGACTAGTTCTGACAAAGTTAGATAGATTAATAGGGACTATTAATGACTGATTGCTGGTATCATTGAACAGCACATGCTCAGCATGTGTTGAGGTAATAGACTTATGATGAGACAGAATATGGTCTTCATTATTTAACACTAATGATAAAAAAAAAAAATTCAATTAAATAAATAAAACATTTGAACTAATCCATTTCAATTGACATAATGAACAAGCTAAATAAATTTCAATATTCATATACTTTATAAATAAAACATTAATGTAGGTGCACAGTCTAACACTATCAGGGTTTCATTTAGAAAATGGACGGGGAGGGAGGGGATAATACTTTGAGAAAATTAGGGGGCGAAGGGAATGCATGCAACAGCACATCTTCTAGGGGGGGTCTGGAGGCATGCCCCCAGAAAATTTCTGAATTTTAGACCCTCTGATATTTGCTTCTGGCACATTTTCAGACCATTTGTGGTTTTCAAATGACATGATTACCATATTTCTGGTGCTGATAAGACAGTTAACACATATAGACCAAGTTATACTGGTGCTCTTGAAGTAATTTAACACCCATAGACTATTGGTCGAACACTACTTAGCAGCCTTTGTGTTAACAATCTAGGCAGCAACTGATCACAAAAATAGCAGCTCAAAGAATTACATCATTTCCACCGAGTGGCAGAGTATATAAGGGAGTTGTATATTCCTTGTGTTGAGTTTCAGTTCTGTATTCATTACATCCAATTACCTCTTGAAAAAAAAAGACTAACCTAATTTCCAAAGGGGGGGGGGTGGTGAGACTCAGGTAAGGGTGGGGCAAATGCTCTCCCCCCCCACCTCCCCTAAATGAAACCCTGACTATGTACCGATAGTTTGGAGAGTGTGTCCTTTACTATAGAGATGTCCTTAATACAGACAGAAGTTGAATGTACTATATAATGTCTTATATACAACCAATACAATTTCCTGTAAACATCCTTTATAATAACTTTCAAAGATTAATAAATAATACACAAATGCCATGCACTTAATCACTTTACATTAACAGTTGTAGGGGATGTACTCATTACAACTGACTAAACAATACACTAAAGTATTAGTATAGAAGTATACACAATGCACTTAATTCAAAGTATTCTTTATGAAAGTTTCCATGGTAAAACAATACGAACATCAATCACCAAACAGACATTATGGAACATGTTACATTACTTACTTACTTGATGAAGAAACCTCCTCTGTGTTATCAGACTTTCAATGACATTTAAACATTATATATATTTAAGAACTCTCCTCTTTCCACCAGTTATAGGACTTAGTGATATCATTTCCATCTTTATTTGACGCAAGACATTCTCACACTTCTAACACGTCTTAAAGGTATTCTAAATTTCCCTCAATTTAATCTCAGAAACAGGACTAGTCAGTATAGCTCTGGGTGATGACTTAGGTGTACTCTTCTCTGGTAGAATAACATCATCAGTATGTGTACTATCAACTGAAGGGGACATTATAGATTTTGTTACCAGTAATGGTATTGATAGTAGATTACAGTTGGGATTTGAAGGGGTGTGTCATTATTCTTAGCAGTAAGAATAGTAGCATCATCATTTACAGCTGCAATATTAGATAAAAATGAGACTCATTAAATGAACTAACACCAGCTGGTATAGATTTATTAGATGTACTCATATTATCTTCATCTTCTTCTGTTGTTTGCTTGTCTTTTTTATTTCTTTGCTCATTTTCTGGATCCTTAGGATTTGATAGTCTTCGTTTGCGCCATTGTTGATTTTGCGAGGGGTCTGGTAACCTGAACAGTTAGAGGACCGCTCA